>NC_136622.1:1077500-1127500 GCF_933228915.1 Telmatherina bonti | reverse complement strand
TACAATGACGGTGAAAGCAGGTGCGGTGCGCGCTCCCGATGTAGTGCAGTGGCGGGAGGCGGGGCTTAATGCGGAAGAGTCTCAATCCACTCGTTTTGCCCGCAGGCTGATCTGACAGCCTACGGAGAGGGTCGGTCTGAAGTAAATAAAGACATTTGTGGCAATAACTCCATCAATCCCAGCCCTTCTGGGCTCAGAAATAAAAATAAATTAGCCTGAAATGCAGTGGAACTTTTGTTGCACTTTAACTACGGTTTTCTTGTATATGTTATTATTAGTCACATTTGGAATATTTTTATTGATAAGATTCTGACTGAGTCTAGTGAATAATGTTAGTTTGCTTGACTTTTTAATTTCCACTTTAAAAGAGGAATTGTTTTCTGTGGTTTTGCATTTGAATTATTTGACACAGAGTCATTAGCCAGCTTTAATAAGACCTTTTGAAAACAGACACAAAGAAGCGGTTCAACAATAACCTGAAGAAAGCATCATGCATCAGGTGTCACTTTGCAAGAATGAAGCTTAGAGGATTCCAGCAATTAGATGACAACTAGCAAGATAGTTAGCATAGCAACAACAGGGGCACGTTCATTCATAGCCCTCTTCCACTGAAGTAAACTCTTTACTAAATGCAGTTAGTCAAAGTTTGCCATTTTAGTAAGTCAGGTTTTTATCTGCTGCAGATGTTTCCTGATGTTTTGCAGAGATTACCCAAAGTGCAGGATTTGAACCAGGACTAGTCTTGATGAGCTCTGGCACCTGTACAGGTGAGTTAGTGAGTGTTGTGCTGTGGCTCCACAGATGTTTGTTGCGTGTTGCTGGAGAATGATGAAAACATCTGCCCTGCACATCTGTGCTGTTCTGTGTGAAAGCATTGCTGTTTAGGCTCCTCTTTCCATCTCAGGCTGGCATTTCATTAGAAAATCTGATTATCAGTTAAGATTACTTCAGATTTTATCAACAAAATGTTTTTTTATTTCCGATAACTTTAGACTCAGCCAAGACAATAGTTATTTTTATTTATGTTATTTATTTATATGAATAAAAAACACTATAGGGAAAATATTTCAACGGGATTTGATACATAGTCTGCTTTGATATGGGTACAATATTAAATGATACATTTAAACCGGGTAATCTGTGGAAAAATGAAAAATATCCATCTCTGAGGATTTTTTGACCTGAAGACAGTTTTACTACATTACTACTCGTCGTTGAGACCATGATTGTTAACATGAATGTAGAACTGTCTGAAATGTTCCATAGACACACATACATACTTTTAAAGTCTTTCATTGGCTTTTGAAGGATGGCAGAGTAAAACACATCATCACACTACATCACAGAACTGTGGTTACACACAGCTTTTAGTTGTTAGAAGCCATCATGTCCTGCAGGCATGTCTGCTTGCACGGGAAGGCAATCGGGGCTCTTCGGCATACAAGCGAATGTTTCGGGGATTGCCAACATGACCTTGCTCGCAGGTTTCTGATCTTTCGGCAGGTTTTTGATGGGCGGGTGTTCTGTTCCGTGGTTGGAGCTCTCACAGCTGCTTTGAGGCAGCTCTGGAGGAGGCTGGTACAGGACGCTGGCCAGTATGAAGAACGCTGTCCCCAAACCCTGTAACAGAAGAGGCTGGATCAACTCAGCTGTCCAGCTTGTAGCGAGTGAAGTCAGTCACCTGGTGACCTCTAGTCAACATAAAGTGCATAAAGTGTTTCTTTTACAGGATTTGGATATTTCTGCTAGACCGGACCAGAGATAGAAAGAAAACAGATAATAAAAGGGAAAGATAGTGGACACAGAAAAAACTATACCAGCTAATCACAGATCCCCGTGTTGTCAGTACAGTGTGAACAGATATGTGAGTGTAACAGACCCATCTTGAACATCCTGTGTCCTGTATAATAAATTCTATGCAGAATCTTGAATTGTATTAATTGCATGTTTGAATTCTTAGTCATTTTGAATGTGTTTGAGCAGATTTGTGACCATTCATTTTGATTGAAGTTACTGGATAAGTCTGCTTCCCATTTAGAAGTTGGGAGAGAGATGGAATCTTCTAGCTTCAATAGTAATCTGTATATTTTGGATAGTAGCTTCGGGGCCTTAAGATTTAGGAATTCTGCAACCCTGATAGGTAACTAAGTTTAGTTGATCAGTGGTGTATTTCTTACTTATGATAGATTTAAGTTGGTGGTATTCTAAGAATTTGGTGCTGCTGAATTCATACCGTGAAGAAATTGCATCAAATGGCAGAAAGTTTCCATTTTCTACTATATGTTCTAACTGCTTTACTCCTTTATTCTTCCACCGAGGGAAGTTTATCATCTTTCTGTTTTGCAGGAAGTCAGGATTGTTCCAGATGGGTGTGAGCTTACATGGAATAAGTGCAGACTTGGTTACTTTCAGGAATTCCCACCAAGCCGTTAAACTGGAGCTGATGTTAATGCTTTTAAAACACTTATATGACTTGACAGTTGAGCTGATGAAATGTGAATAAGAGATGACTAAATCCTCACACAATGCTTGCTCTACATCTAGAGAACACAGTTTAAGCCACTTGGAGATGCATTGCAGCCTGTTACATAAAAAATAATGATAAAAATTTGGCAGGTCCAACCCACCTCTGTATTTGGTCTGTTGTAAAGTTTTTAGACTTAATGCGGGATGGCTTGTGTCTCCAGAGAAATTTGAATATGTGGGAGTCTAATGATTTAAACCAAGTTCAATCATTTTTGTCACTCATTTCAGAATGTCAAACCAATATCTCTTATCGATTCATTACATATAGAGTGAAACATTTCAAATATTCAATCCTTGAAATGTTAAATATTGTGGCTTATAGATAATGAAAACCCTAAATGTCTCAGAAAATTAGAATATTGTGAAAACTTCAATCTTAGAAATTCCTGATGTCAAACCCTAATCAACTGATTAACTCAAAATACCTGCAAAGGTATCCTAAACCTTTGAATGGTCTCTCAGTCTGGGTCAGATGGTGACACAATCATGGGTCAGACTGCCGACCTGACAGATGTCCAGAAGACCATCATTGACCCTCCACAAGGAGGGAAAGCCATAAAAGGTCATTTCTAAAAAAGCTACTTGTTCACAGAGAGCTGGATCCAAGCATGTTAATGGAAAGCTGAGTGGGAAAGCTGCACCAGCAGAAGGCAGAACCACCTGGAGAGGATCGTCAAGCAGCATCCATTAAAAACTTTAGGTAGCTTTTCAAGGAGTGGACTGAAGCTGGACTCAGTGCATCAAGAGCCGCTATGCACAGACGGATCCTAGACATGGACTACAGACATCCCATTCCTCGTGTCGAGCCTCTCCTGAACCAGAGACACCGACAGAAGCATCTCACCTGGGCTACGGAGGAAAAGGACTGGTTCTCAGATGGAAGCAGATTCTGCATTTCATGTGGAAACCAAGGTCCCAGAGTCTGGAGGAAGAGTGTAGAGGCCCAGAATCCTTGTTGCTGGAAGTCCAGAGTGACGTTTCCACAGCCAGTGATGGTTTGGGAGCCATGTCATCTGCTGGTGTTGCTCCACGGTGTTTCCTGAAGGTCACAGTCAACACAGCATCTATAGCAGGACATTTTAGAGCTCTTCATGCTTCCTTCTGCTGACAAGCTTTAGGAGATGCAGATTTCATTTCCCAGCAGGACACCTGCCTACACTGCCAAAGGTACCAAAAGCTGCTCCAATGACCACGGTGTTACTGTGCTGGATCGGCCAACAGACCCACCTGATCTGAACCCCCGTAGAGACTCTGTGGGGTCAAGACGAAGATGAGAGACACCAGACCCAACAATGTAGATGACATGAAGGCTGCTATCAAAGTAACCCTGACTTCCATTAGACCTGAGCAGCGCCACACGCTGATGGCTTGCATTGCCACGCCGCGTTCATGCAGTAATTCATACAAAAAGATGCCCAACCAGGTACCAAGTGCATGGAAATGATCATGCTGTTCAGAAGTCTGACATTTCTGTTTAAAATATCCTTTTTTTTCTCATTGATCTTGTGAAATATTCTTATTTACTGAGAAACTGCATTTTGGGTTTTCATTATCAATAAGCCACAATCATCAACATTTCTAGAGACAAATGTTTTAAATGTTTCATTCTATGTGTAATGAATCCATGTAGTACAAGGGTTTCCCATCCTGAAATGAGTGACAAAAATATTGAACTTTTTCACAATATTTTTTATTTTCTGAGATGTACCTCCATTGCTACAAAAGAAGCATTATTTCCTGTTAGCCACATTCTACCTAAACACAGGAAGAGTTTTATAGATGTTTCATAAAGGAAGTGATGACTGTCACTGAAGAACCTAGACAACAGGTTGGAGGATGTGGGAGGATGTGGATCAACAGGTTTTGCAGTGGGAGGATGTGGATCAACAGGTTTTGCAGTGGGAGGATGTGGATCAGCAGTTGGTTTAATCTCCATCGCTTTCTCAGCTCTCTGACTCCCGCTCTGCATCCTCTTCTCTTTCTTTCAACTCCATCAGGATTTGATGTGTTGTTTTGCTGATAATCCTGATTTGGGAGAGGTTAATCAGTTGATCCCGATTGTAAACAAGTCTTTCGTTGCCATGGAGACTCATCATAACAACCCTTGAAAAAGCAAAAATATGCAGAAAAATCTTCCTTGCAGCACACCCTCCGAACCGGCATGAAATCCTCAGAAAATATAACCTAATTTGAGGCTTGTGTTGTTCTCACTCATATGTAAGTTGCTTTGGATAAAAGCATCTGCTAAATGACTGTAGAATAGAATAGAATAGAATAGAATAGAATAGAATAGAATAGAATAGAATAGAATAGAATAGAATAGGTAATATCTATGTGAGAAGACTTTGTACTTTAAAAAAATCAAGATAGCAAGTCAGAGCTACTACAATTTGCTGGTAACAGATGGCACAATCTAGAATGGAATGATGTTATTGATGTGAGATGTTAAGTTATCCAGGTCAATGTTCTTGATGTTACGGAAATGAATAGCACGTGGAGGGTGGGATTTTGTTAAAGACAGTTTGACATGAAATGACAGGAGCAGATGGTCAGTCAAAGGAAGGTAGGTAGCTTTACAGTCCTTAGGTGCAAGTCCAGAGCAGCAGATTAAATCCATAATGTGTTGTGTATTATGAGTGGGAAAGTTGACAATCTGTTGAAGCCCAAAGCTATCCAAGCAGGATGTAAAATGTTTTGTGAGAGGGTTATTGGGAATGTCCATATGAATATTGAAATCTCCCAGCAGTATAACGCTGGCTGAAAGTTTGGACAGGTGGGTTAACAATTAAGATATGTCAGTGATAAAATCCTTGTTTAGTTTTGGTTGTCTGTATAAAGTTGTAATAATGGTGGGGACAGGTCCAGAGAGCTGGCAAACAGCGGCCTCAAATGAGTGACAGACAGGCACACTCACGGGCGCCACCCTCCAGTTCTGTCGGTACAGCATCGCGAGACTGCCCCCTCTGCCTGTCACACGAGGTAAACAAACCTTGCTGGAGTAGCTTTATTAAGAGAAATGAAGTCATTTGGCTGCTGCCAGGTCTCAGTCAGGCACAAGACGTCAAACGTTCGGTCCGTCAGGAGATCCTGAACGAGATGGCTCTTGTTTGTAAGAAAGCAGATGTTTATCAGACCAAAGTTGACCGACGTGCTGCTGAGCCTGAAAGCCACGTCAGCTGACTGCAGGGTGTGGATCAGCACCACTGGATTCACGCAGTGACCGGTGTTCCTCAGTGGGCGTCAAGCAGCAGACCAAAAAGACTTTATGGAGCTGGGTTGTCATATTGGAAGTTTTGACGTGAGCCCCGGAGAGTGGTTCTTCTTTGGGGTACATGCAAAATGTCCAGATGTTGGAGCAGAGCAGGTGAATCATGTGGATTATAATGGAGTCTAAACTCGGTGGTTGCATACCGGAAAAGTGCTGTTGATGACTGCTGGACAACTGAAAGGATGAACCAGTAGAGCACAAGCCACACACAGCTGATCCACAGCTTCAAATCCAGGTGAGCTACTCACTCAGTTGCATGTCAACTCAAGTGACAGTCTGTATATTTAACCTTGATGGCTTTGATGAGTTGACAGTCCACGCACAGACCACAATTATAGTGTCCACGACAAGATGAGGGATTTACATTTACATAAACTTACATAGGCTTACATAAACTCAAAGAGCAGCGGCAGCCAAGACTCCTTGTGGCAGCTATGTTTGACAACGCACACGACATTGAGCCCACAGGTGTGTTTGTGTTATATCAACACAAACCATGAATAATAGCTAAAAGGCTTTAAAAGCAGCTCAAAGTTATTATCAATGAACCATTTGGTCAATCAAATTGATGACTGAAGCAAATAATTTCTTAATAACATTGGTCCATATACTAAGCACAGATGAATGAGGGGAGAGATGCCCATGGCAAATTTACAAAAAGCAAAACAGAAAATGCTAAATATGTCGTTGTTGTTAGACATGGAAACAATTAGGCTGGTTAATAACTGGTTAGATGGCAACTGTGGTTTCTAAACATTTCAAAAAGAAAGTCAATCAAAAACTAAAGAAATAAGTCTGTTTTAATATATTGAATGGCTCTTATCATCTGGATTATTTTACCTAGATAAAAATTTGATTACTGGAAATTCTGAATGGCCAAACCAGTCAACTAGCAATTCTATTTTAATTATTATGTATGGTAAGAAAAACAATCTATTTCTCATTGTATGTGTGACAACACTGCTACAGATGGAACACGTGTATTACTTGTTTAGATTTAAAGAGGAAATCCTACCTTGCTGGCAACGTTTTCCAACAGAACTAGATTATGTCACGCTGCAGTGAACAACTTGTTTACCTTGTAGATGATCCCTGCTACCAGCATGTACTGGCTCATGACTGAGTTGTGGTAGATGTAGCAGGATCCCTGCTTGCCACACTGATTCTGCCACAGTAAGCAGGAGATGTCAATTACTGAGCCAAACGCGATCGGTCCTGGAATGCCACCTGTAGGGAAAACAGCAGCTTGGAGGGAATTAAATGTTTTTCATGTGGGTAGAGAATTAAAAGCAGATGAGATTAAGATTTCCTACCAAGTGTGCGCACCATAATCCACTGGATGCCAAGTCCGAAGGATCTCTGGCTGTCTGGTACACACCTGTGCAGGCATAATTAAGCTTTATTAAATATTTTAAAGGTCTGTGACTGGGTGGTGTGAAGCTGAGTTGGCTGAGGGGCTGCCTCACGTACAGTTCCATGGCGCAGCCAGCCCAGGTTTAAGTTATGCCTGGTCCTGCTTTTCTCCCTCATGTAATTTTCTAAAAATCTGAAATTTGCTTAATTTTGTTCCACAGCACGCCATCTTTACCGGAAATGAGCTGGTCATGACCCCAATGTCACACGTAAATGTGGAAAAAATGTTTCTGTTACAGTTTTGTGATATGTTTCTATATCGATACATAAAAAAAAAAAAAAAAAGCCTCCTCATGATAGAATAAAAACTTATTAGAGATATTTGAGAATTTCAGAAATGAAGCTGTTTCCATTTGCATTTAGGGTTAGGATTTGTGATATTGTTTTTTGCAAAATTATTGTTTTTAATTCAGCAAAGAAAATCCAAATTCAAACGATCTCCCACTTATGATCTGTAAGGACTGAAAACAGCTGACTTCACGTGTTACGTACGTCGCTGCTCACTTCAGATGATGTAAATTCCAATACGGTGGTCCCGATGAAAAATAAATGTGTTGTGTTGTGACTTAATGTGTTGTGACTTAATGTGTTGTGGCTTATTGTGTTGTGGCTAATTGTGTAGTGTTGTACCTGAATGTGTTGTGTTGTGACTTCATGTGTTGTGTTGTGACTTCATGTGTTGTGTTGTGGTGAATTGTGTTGTTTTGTGGCTAATTGTGTTGTGTTGTGGCTTAATGTGTTGTGTTGTGACTTCATGTGTTGTGTTGTGGCGAATTGTGTTGTTTTGTGGCTTAATGTGTGCTGTTGTGGCTAATTGTGTTGTGTTGTGGCTTAATGTGTTGTGTTGTGGCGAATTGTGTTGTTTTGTGGCTTAAAGTGTTGTGTTGTGGCTCATTGTGTTGTGTTGTGGCTTATTGTGTTGTGTTGTGGCTTAATGTGTTGTACCTTGATGTGTTGTGTTGTAGCTAATTGTGTTGTGTTGTGGCTTAATGTGTTGTACCTTGATGTGTTGTGTTGTAGCTAATTGTGTTGTGTTGTGGCTTGATGTGTTGTGTTGTGGCTTAATGTGTTGTGTTGTGGCTTATTGTGTTGTGTTGTGGCTTAATGTGTTGTACCTTGATGTGTTGTGTTGTAGCTAATTGTGTTGTGTTGTGGCTTAATGTGTTGTACCTTGATGTGTTGTGTTGTAGCTAATTGTGTTGTGTTGTGGCTTGATGTGTTGTGTTGTGGCTTAATGTGTTGTGGATAATTGTGTTGTAGCTTGATGTGTTGTGTTGTGTTCTGTTATGGCTAATTGTGTTGTGTTGTGGTTAATTGTGTTGTTTTATGGCTTAATGTGTTGTGTTGTAGCTAATTGTGTTGTGTTGTGGCTTAATGTGTTGTGTTGTGGCTTAATGTGTTGTGTTGTGGCTTAATGTGTTTTGCTAATTGTGTTGTGTTGTGGCTTAATGTGTTGTGGATAATTGTGTTGTAGCTTGATGTGTTGTGTTGTGTTCTGTTATGGCTAATTGTGTTGTGTTGTGGTTAATTGTGTTGTTTTATGGCTTAATGTGTTGTGTTGTAGCTAATTGTGTTGTGTTGTGGCTTAATGTGTTGTGTTGTGGCTTAATGTGTTGTGTTGTGGCTTAATGTGTTTTGCTAATTGTGTTGTGTTGTGGCTTAATGTGTTTTGCTAATTGTGTTGTGTTGTGGCTTAATGTGTTGTGGCTTAGTGTGTTGTGTTGTGGCTTATTGTGTTTTGTTGTGGCTTAATGTGTTGTGTTGTGGCTTATTGTGTTGTGTTGTGGCTTAATGTGTGCTGTTGTGGCTTAAGGTGTTGTGTTGTGGCTTAATGTGTTGTGTTGTGACTTCTTGTGTTGTGTTGTGGCTAATTGTATTGTGTTGTGGCTCATTGTGTTGTGTTGTGGCTTAATGTGTTGTGGCTAATTGTGTTTTGGCTTAATGTGTTGTGTTGTGGCTTAATGTGTTGTGTTGTGGTGTAATGTGTTGTGTTGTGGATAATTGTGTTGTGTTGTGGCTTAAAGTGTTGTGTTGTGGCTTAATGTGTTGTGTTGTGGCTAATTGTGTTGTGTTATGGCTAATTGTGTTGTGTTGTGGCTTAATGTGTTGTGGCTTAATGTGTTGTGTTGTGGCTTTATGTGTTGTGTTTTGGCTTAATGTGTTGTGTTGTGGATAATTGTGTTGTGTTGTGGCTTAAAGTGTTGTGTTGTGGCTTAATGTGTTGTGATGTGGCTTAATGTGTTGTGTTGTGGATAATTGTGTTGTGTTTTGGCTTAATGTGTTGTGTTATGGCTTAATGTGTTGTGTTGTGGATAATTGTGTTGTGTTGTGGCTTAAAGTGTTGTGTTGTGGCTTTATGTGTTGTGTTTTGGCTTAATGTGTTGTGTTGTGGATAATTGTGTTGTGTTGTGGCTTAAAGTGTTGTGTTGTGGCTTAATGTGTTGTGATGTGGCTTAATGTGTTGTGTTGTGGATAATTGTGTTGTGTTGTGGCTTAATGTGTTGTGTTATGGCTTAATGTGTTGTGTTGTGGATAATTGTGTTGTGTTTTGGCTTAATGTGTTATGTTGTGGCTTAATGTGTTGTGTTATGGCTTAATGTGTTGTGTTGTGGATAATTGTGTTGTGTTGTGGCTTAATGTGTTGTACCGTAATGTGTTGCGTTGTGGCTAATTGTGTTGTGTTGTGGCTTAATGTGTTGTGGCTTAATGTGTTGTGTTGTGGCTTAATGTGTTGTGTTGGGGCTTAATGTGTTGTGTTGTGGCTTAATGTGTTGTGTTGTGACTTAATGTGTTGTGTTGTGGCTTAATGTGTTGTGTTGTGGCTTAATGTGTTGTGTTGTGGCTTAATGTGTTGTGTTGTGGCTTAACGTGTGGTGTTGTGGCTTAATGTGTTGTGTTGTGGCTTAATGTGTTGTGTTGTGGCTTAATGTGTTGTGTTTTCGCTTAATGTGTTGTGTTGTGACTTAATGTGTTGTGTTGTGACTTAATGTGTTGGGTTGGGGCTTAAAGTCTTGTGTTTTGGGTTGATGTGTCGTGGCTTAAAGTGTTGTTTGCCTAATGTGTTGTGTTGTGGTTTAATATGTGGTGTTGTGGCTTAATGTCTTGTGTTGTGGCTTAACGTGTGGTGTTGTGGCTTAATGTGTTGTGTTGTGGCTAATTGTGTTGTAGCTTTATGTGTTGTGTTATGGCTAATTTTGTTGTGTTGTAGCTAATTGTGTTGTGTTGTGGCTAAATGTGTTGTGGCTTAATGTGTTGTGTTTTGGCTTAATGTGTTGTGTTGTGGCTTAATGTGTTATGGCTAATTTTGTTGTGTTGTAGCTAATTGTGTTGTGTTGTGGCTAAATGTGTTGTGTTGTGGCTTAATGTGTTTTGTTGTGGCTTAATGTGTTGTGGCTAATTGTGTTGTGTTGTGGCTAATTGTTTTATTGCTTAGTATGTTGTGTTCGAGTTATGGTGTTGTGGCTAAATGTGTTGTGTTGGGGCTTAAGGTGTTGTGTTGGAGCTTAATGTGTTGTGTTATGGCTAATTCCGTTGTGTTGTGGCTTAATGTGTTGTGGCTTAATGTGTTGTGTTGTGCCTTAATGTGTTGTGGCTAATTGTGTTGTGTTGTGGCTAATTGTGTTGTGGCTTAATGTGTTGTGTTGTGGCTTAATGTGTTGGGGCTTAATGTGTTGTGTTATGGCTTGATGTGTTGTGTTGTGGTTAATTGTGTTGTGTTGTGGCTTAATGTGTTGTGTTGTCGCTTATTGTGTTGTGGCTAATTGTGTGGTGTCTTAAAATGTTGTGTTGTGGCTAATTGTGTGGTGTCTTAAAATGTTGTGTTGTGGCTAATTGTGTTGTGTTGTGGCTTAATGTGTTGTGGCTTGATGTGTTGTGTTGTGGCTTAATATGTTGTGGCTAATTGTGTGGTGTCTTAAAATGTTGTGTTGTGGCTAATTGTGTGGTGTCTTAAAATGTTGTGTTGTGGCTAATTGTGTTGTGTTGTGGCTTAATGTGTTGTGGCTAATTGTGTTGTGGCTTGATGTGTTGTGTTATGGCTTAATGTGTTGTGTTGTGGCTTATTGTGTTGTGTTGTGGATTAATATGTTGTGTTGTGGCTAATTGTGATGTGTTGTGGCTTAATGTGTTGTGGCTTATTGTATTGTGGCTAAATGTGTTGTGGCTTAATGTGTGGTGTTGCGGCAAATTGTGTTGTGGCTTAGTGTGTTGTGTTGTGAATTAATGTGTTGTGTTGTGGCTAATTGTGATGTGTTGTGGCGAATTGTGTTGTGTTGTGGCTAAATGTGCTGTGTTGTGGCTTAATGTGTTGTGTTGTGGCTAATTGTGTTGTGTTGTGGCTTAATGTGTTGTGTTGTAGCTAATTGTGTTGTGTTGTGGCTTAATGTGTGCTGTTGTGGCTTAATGTGTTGTGTTGTGGCTTAATGTGTTTTGCTAATTGTGTTGTGTTGTGGCTTAATGTGTTGTGTTGTGGCTTAATGTGTTGTGTTGTGGATAATTGTGTTGTAGCTTGATGTGTTGTGTTGTGTTCTGTTATGGCTAATTGTGTTGTGTTGTGGTTAATTGTGTTGTTTTATGGCTTAATGTGTTGTGTTGTAGCTAATTGTGTTGTGTTGTGGCTTAATGTGTTGTGTTGTGGCTTAATGTGTTTTGCTAATTGTGTTGTGTTGTGGCTTAATGTGTTGTGTTGTGGCTTAATGTGTTTTGCTAATTGTGTTGTGTTGTGGCTAATTGTTTTGTTGCTTAGTATGTTTTGTTTGAGTTATTGTGCTGTGTTGTGGCTTAGTGTGTTGTGTTGTGGCTTAATGTGTTGTGTTGTGGCTTAATGCATTGTGTTGTGGCTTATTGTGTTGTGTTGTGGCTTAATGTGTTGTGTTGTGGCTTATTGTGTTGTGTTGTGGCTTATTGTGTTGTGTTGTGGCTTAATGTGTGCTGTTGTGGCTTAAAGTGTTGTGTTGTGGCTAATTGTATTGTGTTGTGGCTCATTGTGTTGTGTTTTGGCTTAATGTGTTGTGTTGTGGCTTAATGTGTTGTGTTTTGGCTTAATGTGTTGTGTTATGGCTAATTGTGTTGTGTTGTGGTTAATTGTGTGGTGTTGTGACTTAATGTGTTGTGTTGTAGCTAATTGTGTTGTGTTGTGGCTTAATGTGTTTTGCTAATTGTGTTGTGTTGTGGCTAATTGTTTTGTTGCTTAGTATGTTTTGTTTGAGTTATTGTGTTTTGGCTTAATGTGTTGTGTTGTGGCTTAAAGTGTTGTGTTGTGGCTTAATGTGTTGTAGCTTTATGTGTTGTGTTATGGCTAATTGTGTTGTGTTGTAGCTAATTGTGTTGTGTTGTGGCTAAATGTGTTGTGTTGTGGCTTAATGTGTTTTGTTGTGGCTTAATGTGTTGTGGCTAATTGTGTTGTGTTGTGGCTAATTGTTTTATTGCTTAGTATGTTGTGTTCGAGTTATGGTGTTGTGGCTAAATGTGTTGTGTTGGGGCTTAAGGTGTTGTGTTGGAGCTTAATGTGTTGTGTTATGGCTAATTCCGTTGTGTTGTGGCTTAATGTGTTGTGGCTTAATGTGTTGTGTTGTGCCTTAATGTGTTGTGGCTAATTGTGTTGTGTTGTGGCTAATTGTGTTGTGGCTTAATGTGTTGTGTTGTGGCTTAATGTGTTGGGGCTTAATGTGTTGTGTTATGGCTTGATGTGTTGTGTTGTGGTTAATTGTGTTGTGTTGTGGCTTAATGTGTTGTGTTGTCGCTTATTGTGTTGTGGCTAATTGTGTGGTGTCTTAAAATGTTGTGTTGTGGCTAATTGTGTGGTGTCTTAAAATGTTGTGTTGTGGCTAATTGTGTTGTGTTGTGGCTTAATGTGTTGTGGCTTGATGTGTTGTGTTGTGGCTTAATATGTTGTGGCTAATTGTGTGGTGTCTTAAAATGTTGTGTTGTGGCTAATTGTGTGGTGTCTTAAAATGTTGTGTTGTGGCTAATTGTGTTGTGTTGTGGCTTAATGTGTTGTGGCTAATTGTGTTGTGGCTTGATGTGTTGTGTTATGGCTTAATGTGTTGTGTTGTGGCTTATTGTGTTGTGTTGTGGATTAATATGTTGTGTTGTGGCTAATTGTGATGTGTTGTGGCTTAATGTGTTGTGGCTTATTGTATTGTGGCTAAATGTGTTGTGGCTTAATGTGTGGTGTTGCGGCAAATTGTGTTGTGGCTTAGTGTGTTGTGTTGTGAATTAATGTGTTGTGTTGTGGCTAATTGTGATGTGTTGTGGCGAATTGTGTTGTGTTGTGGCTAAATGTGCTGTGTTGTGGCTTAATGTGTTGTGTTGTGGCTAATTGTGTTGTGTTGTGGCTTAATGTGTTGTGTTGTAGCTAATTGTGTTGTGTTGTGGCTTAATGTGTGCTGTTGTGGCTTAATGTGTTGTGTTGTGGCTTAATGTGTTTTGCTAATTGTGTTGTGTTGTGGCTTAATGTGTTGTGTTGTGGCTTAATGTGTTGTGTTGTGGATAATTGTGTTGTAGCTTGATGTGTTGTGTTGTGTTCTGTTATGGCTAATTGTGTTGTGTTGTGGTTAATTGTGTTGTTTTATGGCTTAATGTGTTGTGTTGTAGCTAATTGTGTTGTGTTGTGGCTTAATGTGTTGTGTTGTGGCTTAATGTGTTTTGCTAATTGTGTTGTGTTGTGGCTTAATGTGTTGTGTTGTGGCTTAATGTGTTTTGCTAATTGTGTTGTGTTGTGGCTAATTGTTTTGTTGCTTAGTATGTTTTGTTTGAGTTATTGTGCTGTGTTGTGGCTTAGTGTGTTGTGTTGTGGCTTAATGTGTTGTGTTGTGGCTTAATGCATTGTGTTGTGGCTTATTGTGTTGTGTTGTGGCTTAATGTGTTGTGTTGTGGCTTATTGTGTTGTGTTGTGGCTTATTGTGTTGTGTTGTGGCTTAATGTGTGCTGTTGTGGCTTAAAGTGTTGTGTTGTGGCTAATTGTATTGTGTTGTGGCTCATTGTGTTGTGTTTTGGCTTAATGTGTTGTGTTGTGGCTTAATGTGTTGTGTTTTGGCTTAATGTGTTGTGTTATGGCTAATTGTGTTGTGTTGTGGTTAATTGTGTGGTGTTGTGACTTAATGTGTTGTGTTGTAGCTAATTGTGTTGTGTTGTGGCTTAATGTGTTTTGCTAATTGTGTTGTGTTGTGGCTAATTGTTTTGTTGCTTAGTATGTTTTGTTTGAGTTATTGTGTTTTGGCTTAATGTGTTGTGTTGTGGCTTAAAGTGTTGTGTTGTGGCTTAATGTGTTGTAGCTTTATGTGTTGTGTTATGGCTAATTGTGTTGTGTTGTAGCTAATTGTGTTGTGTTGTGGCTAATTGTTTTGTTGCTTAGTATGTTTTGTTAGAGTTATTGTGTTGTGGCTTAATGTGTTGTGGCTTAATGTGTTGTGGCTTACTGTTTTGTGTTGTGGCTTAATGTGTTGTGTTGTGGCTTAATGTGTTGTGGCTTAATGTGTGGTGTTGTGGCTTAATGTGTTGTGTTGTGACTTCATGTGTGGTGTTGTGGCTTAATGTGTTGTGTTCTGGCTTAATGTGTTGTGTTGTGTCTTAATGTGTTGTGGCTTATTGATTTGTGGCTAATTGTGTTGTGGCTTAATGTGTTGTCTTGTGGCTAATTGTGTTGTGGCTTACTATGTTGTTTTCGATTTATTGTGTTGTGGCCTAATGTGTAGTGGCTTATTGTGTTATGTGGTACCTGAATACGTCGTGTTGTAGCTAATTGTGTTGTGGCTTAATGTGTTGTGTTGTGGTGTAATGTGTTGTGTTGTGGCTTAATGTGTTGTGTTGTGGCTTAATGTGTTGTGTTGTGGCTTATTGTGTTGTGTTGTGGCTAATTGTGTTGTGGTTTAATGTGTTGTTTTATGGCTAATTGTGTTGTGTTGTGGCTTTATGTGTTGTGTTTTGGCTTAATGTGTTGTGTTGTGGATAATTGTGTTGTGTTGTGGCTTAAAGTGTTGTGTTGTGGCTTAATGTGTTGTGATGTGGCTAACTGTGTTGTGGTTTAGTGCCTTTTGTTTTGGCTTAATGTGTTGTGGCTTAATGTGTTGTGTTGTGGCTTTATGTGTTGTGTTGTGGCTAATTGTGTTGTGTTGTGGCTTAATGTGTTGTGTTGTGGCTTAATGTGTTGTATTGGGGCTTAATGTGTTGGTTTGTGGCTTAAAGTGTTTTGTTGTGGCTTAATGTGTTGTGATGTGGCTAACTGTGTTGTGGTTTAGTGCCTTTTGTTTTGGCTTAATGTGTTGTGGCTTAATGTGTTGTGTTGTGACTTCTTGTGTTGTGTTGTGGCTAATTGTATTGTGTTGTGGCTCATTGTGTTGTGTTGTGGCTTAATGTGTTGTGGCTAATTGTGTTTTGGCTTAATGTGTTGTGTTGTGGCTTAATGTGTTGTGTTTTGGCTTAATGTGTTGTGTTGTGACTTAATGTGTTGTGTTGTAGCTAATTGTGTTGTGTTTTGGCTTAATGTGTTGTGTTGTGGCTTAAAGTGTTGTGTTGTGGCTTAATGTGTTGTAGCTTTATGTGTTGTGTTATGGCTAATTGTGTTGTGTTTTAGCTAATTGTGTTGTGTTGTGGCTAAATGTGTTGTGTTGTGGCTTAATGTGTTGTGGCGTGGCTTGATATGTTGTGTTGTGGCTTAATGTGTTGTGTTGTGGCTTAATGTGTTGTGGCGTGGCTTGATATGTTGTGTTGTGGCTAAATGTGTTGTGTTGTGGCTTAATGTGTTGTGGCTAATTGTGTTGTGTTGTGGCTAATTGTTTTGTTGCTTAGTATGTTTTGTTCGAGTTATTGTGTTGTGGCTTAATGTGTTGTGGCTAATTGTGTTGTGTTGTGGCTTAATGTGTTGTGGCTTAATGTGTTGTGTTGTGGCTTAATGTGTTGTGGCTTAATGTGTTGTGTTGTGGCTTAATGTGTTGTGTTGTGGCTTAATGTGTTGTGGCTTAATGTGTGGTGTTGTGGCTTAATGTGTTGTGTTGTGGCTTAATGTGTTGTGTTGTGGCTAATTGTATTGTGTTGTTGCTCATTGTGTTGTGTTTTGGCTAATTGTGTTGTGTTGTGGCTAATTGTTTTGTTGCTTAGTATGTTTTGTTTGAGTTATTGCGCTGTGTTGTGGCTTAGTGTGTTGTGTTGTGGCTTAATGTGTTGTGTTGTGGCTTAATGCATTGTGTTGTGGCTTATTGTGTTGTGTTGTGGCTTAATGTGTTGTGTTGTGGCTTATTGTGTTGTGTTGTGGCTTATTGTGTTGTGTTGTGGCTTAATGTGTGCTGTTGTGGCTTAAAGTGTTGTGTTGTGGCTTAATGTGTTGTGTTGTGACTTCTTGTGTTGTGTTGTGGCTAATTGTATTGTGTTGTGGCTCATTGTGTTGTGTTTTGGCTTAATGTGTTGTGTTATGGCTAATTGTGTTGTGTTGTGGTTAATTGTGTGGTGTTGTGACTTAATGTGTTGTGTTGTAGCTAATTGTGTTGTGTTGTGGCTTAATGTGTTTTGCTAATTGTGTTGTGTTGTGGCTAATTGTTTTGTTGCTTAGTATGTTTTGTTTGAGTTATTGTGTTTTGGCTTAATGTGTTGTGTTGTGGCTTAAAGTGTTGTGTTGTGGCTTAATGTGTTGTAGCTTTATGTGTTGTGTTATGGCTAATTGTGTTGTGTTGTAGCTAATTGTGTGGTGTTGTGACTTAATGTGTTGTGTTGTAGCTAATTGTGTTGTGTTGTGGCTTAATGTGTTTTGCTAATTGTGTTGTGTTGTGGCTAATTGTTTTGTTGCTTAGTATGTTTTGTTTGAGTTATTGTGTTTTGGCTTAATGTGTTGTGTTGTGGCTTAAAGTGTTGTGTTGTGGCTTAATGTGTTGTAGCTTTATGTGTTGTGTTATGGCTAATTGTGTTGTGTTGTAGCTAATTGTGTTGTGTTGTGGCTAATTGTTTTGTTGCTTAGTATGTTTTGTTAGAGTTATTGTGTTGTGGCTTAATGTGTTGTGGCTTAATGTGTTGTGGCTTACTGTTTTGTGTTGTGGCTTAATGTGTTGTGTTGTGGCTTAATGTGTTGTGGCTTAATGTGTGGTGTTGTGGCTTAATGTGTTGTGTTGTGACTTCATGTGTGGTGTTGTGGCTTAATGTGTTGTGTTCTGGCTTAATGTGTTGTGTTGTGTCTTAATGTGTTGTGGCTTATTGATTTGTGGCTAATTGTGTTGTGGCTTAATGTGTTGTCTTGTGGCTAATTGTGTTGTGGCTTACTATGTTGTTTTCGATTTATTGTGTTGTGGCCTAATGTGTAGTGGCTTATTGTGTTATGTGGTACCTGAATACGTCGTGTTGTAGCTAATTGTGTTGTGGCTTATTGTGTTGTGTTGTGGCTAATTGTGTTGTGGTTTAATGTGTTGTTTTATGGCTAATTGTGTTGTGTTGTGGCTTTATGTGTTGTGTTTTGGCTTAATGTGTTGTTTTATGGCTAATTGTGTTGTGTTGTGGCTTTATGTGTTGTGTTTTGGCTTAATGTGTTGTGTTGTGGATAATTGTGTTGTGTTGTGGCTTAAAGTGTTGTGTTGTGGCTTAATGTGTTGTGATGTGGCTAACTGTGTTGTGGTTTAGTGCCTTTTGTTTTGGCTTAATGTGTTGTGGCTTAATGTGTTGTGTTGTGGCTTTATGTGTTGTGTTGTGGTGTAATGTGTTGTGTTGTGGCTTAATGTGTTGTGTTGTGGCTTAATGTGTTGTGTTGGGGCTTAATGTGTTGGTTTGTGGCTTAAAGTGTTTTGTTGTGGCTTAATGTGTTGTGATGTGGCTAACTGTGTTGTGGTTTAGTGCCTTTTGTTTTGGCTTAATGTGTTGTGGCTTAATGTGTTGTGTTGTGACTTCTTGTGTTGTGTTGTGGCTAATTGTATTGTGTTGTGGCTCATTGTGTTGTGTTGTGGCTTAATGTGTTGTGGCTAATTGTGTTTTGGCTTAATGTGTTGTGTTGTGGCTTAATGTGTTGTGTTTTGGCTTAATGTGTTGTGTTATGGCTAATTGTGTTGTGTTGTGGCTTAATGTGTTGTGTTGTGACTTAATGTGTTGTGTTGTAGCTAATTGTGTTGTGTTTTGGCTTAATGTGTTGTGTTGTGGCTTAAAGTGTTGTGTTGTGGCTTAATGTGTTGTAGCTTTATGTGTTGTGTTATGGCTAATTGTGTTGTGTTGTAGCTAATTGTGTTGTGTTGTGGCTAAATGTGTTGTGTTGTGGCTTAATGTGTTGTGGCGTGGCTTGATATGTTGTGTTGTGGCTTAATGTGTTGTGTTGTGGCTTAATGTGTTGTGTTGTGGCTAAATGTGTTGTGGCTTAATGTGTTGTGTTGTGACTTCTTGTGTTGTGTTGTGGCTAATTGTATTGTGTTGTGGCTCATTGTGTTGTGTTGTGGCTTAATGTGTTGTGTTGTGGCTTAATGTGTTGTGGCTTAATGTGTTGTGTTGTGACTTCTTGTGTTGTGTTGTGGCTAATTGTATTGTGTTGTGGCTCATTGTGTTGTGTTGTGGCTTAATGTGTTGTGGCTAATTGTGTTTTGGCTTAATGTGTTGTGTTGTGGCTTAATGTGTTGTGTTTTGGCTTAATGTGTTGTGTTATGGCTAATTGTGTTGTGTTGTGGCTTAATGTGTTGTGTTGTGACTTAATGTGTTGTGTTGTAGCTAATTGTGTTGTGTTTTGGCTTAATGTGTTGTGTTGTGGCTTAAAGTGTTGTGTTGTGGCTTAATGTGTTGTAGCTTTATGTGTTGTGTTATGGCTAATTGTGTTGTGTTGTAGCTAATTGTGTTGTGTTGTGGCTAAATGTGTTGTGTTGTGGCTTAATGTGTTGTGGCGTGGCTTGATATGTTGTGTTGTGGCTAAATGTGTTGTGTTGTGGCTTAATGTGTTGTGGCTAATTGTGTTGTGTTGTGGCTAATTGTTTTGTTGCTTTGTATGTTTTGTTCGAGTTATTGTGTTGTGGCTTAATGTGTTGTGGCTAATTGTGTTGTGTTGTGGCTTAATGTGTTGTGGCTTAATGTGTTGTGGCTTAATGTGTTGTGTTGTGGCTTAATGTGTTGTGGCTTAATGTGTTGTGTTGTGGCTTAATGTGTTGTGTTGTGGCTTAATGTGTTGTGGCTTAATGTGTGGTGTTGTGGCTTAATGTGTTGTGTTGTGGCTTAATGTGTTGTGTTCTGGCTTAATGTGTTGTGGCTTATTGATTTGTGGCTAATTGTGTTGTGGCTTAATGTGTTGTCTTGTGGCTTTATGTGTTGTGTTGTGGATAATTGTGTTGTGTTGTGGCTGAAAGTGTTGTGTTGTGGCTTAATGTGTTGTGATGTGGCTAACTGTGTTGTGGTTTAGTGCCTTTTGTTTTGGCTTAATGTGTTGTGGCTTTATGTGTTGTGTTGTGGTGTAATGTGTTGTGTTGTGGCTTAATGTGTTGTGTTGTGGATAATTGTGTTGTGTTGTGGCTTAATGTGTTGTGTTGTGGCTTAATGTGTTGTGTTGGGGTTTAATGTGTTGTGTTGTGGCTTAATGTGTTGTGTTGTGGTGTAATGTGTTGTGTTGTGGCTTAATGTGTTGTGTTGTGGCTTAATGTGTTGTGTTGTGGATAATTGTGTTGTGTTGTGGCTTAATGTGTTGTGTTGTGGCTTAATGTGTTGTGTTGTGGATAATTGTGTTGTGTTGTGGCTTAATGTGTTGTGTTGTGGATAATTGTGTTGTGTTGTGGCTTAATGTGTTGTGATGTGGCTAACTGTGTTGTGGTTTAGTGCGTTTTGTTGTGGCTTAATGTTTTGTGGCTTAATGTGTTGGGGCTTAATGTGTTGTGTTATGGCTAATTGTGTTGTGTTGTGGCTTAATGTGTTGTACCGTAATGTGTTGCGTTGTGGCTAATTGTGTTGTGTTGTGGCTTAATGTGTTGTGGCTTTATGTGTTGTGTTGTGGCTAATTGTGTTGTGGCTTAATGTGTTTTGTTGTGGCTTTATGTGTTGTGTTGTGGCTAATTGTGTTGTGGCTTAATGTGTTGTGTTGTGGCTTTATGTGTTGTGTTGTGGCTAATTGTGTTGTGTTGTGGCTTAATGTGTTGTGTTGTGGCTTAATGTGTTGTGTTGTGGCTTAACGTTTGGTGTTGTGGCTTAATGTGTTGTGTTTTGGCTTAATGTGTTGTGTTGTGACTTAATGTGTTGTGTTGTGACTTAATGTGTTGTGTTGGGGCTTAAAGTCTTGTGTTTTGAGTTGATGTGTCGTGGCTTAAAGTGTTGTTTGCCTAATGTGTTGTGTTGTGGTTTAATATGTTGTGTTGTGGCTTAATGTGTTGTGTTGTGACTTAATGTGTTGTGTCGTGGCTTAACGTTTGGTGTTCTGACTTAATGTGTTGTGTTGTGGCTTAACGTGTGGTGTTGTGGCTTAATGTGTTGTGGCTAATTGTGTTGTGTTGTGGCTTAATGTGTTGTGGCTAATTGTGTTGTGTTGTGGCTAATTGTATTGTGGCTTAATGTGTTGTGTTATGGCTTAATGTGTTGTGTTGTGGCTAATTGTGTTGTAGCTTTATGTGTTGTGTTATGGCTAATTTTGTTGTGTTGTAGCTAATTGTGTTGTGTTGTGGCTAAATGTGTTGTGTTGTGGCTTAATGTGTTGTGGCTTAATGTGTTGTGTTATGGCTTAATGTTTTGTATTGTGGCTTAATGTGTTGTGGCTAATTGTGTTGTGTTGTGGCTAATTGTTTTATTGCTTAGTATGTTTTGTTCGAGTTATTGTGTTGTGGCTAAATGTGTTGTGGCTAATGGTGTTGTGTTGTGGCTTAATGTGTTGTGGCTAATTGTGTTGTGTTGTGGCTAATTGTTTTATTGCTTAGTATGTTGTGTTCGAGTTATTGTGTTGTGGCTAAATGTGTTGTGGCTAATGGTGTTGTGTTGGGGCTTAACGTGTGGTGTTGTGGCTTAATTTGTTGTGTTGTGGCTTAATGTGTTGTGTTGGGGCTTAATGTGTTGTGTTATGGCTTAATGTGTTGTGTTTTGGCTTTATGTGTTGTGTTGGGGCTTAATGTGTTGTGTTATTGCTAATTGTGTTGTGTTGTGGCTTAATGTGTTGTACCGTAATGTGTTGCGTTGTGGCTAATTGTGTTGTGTTGTGGCTTCAACTGTTGTGTTGGGGCTTAATGTGTTGTGTTGTGTTGTGTTGTGGCTTAATGTGTTGTGTTGTGGCTTAATGTGTTGTGGCTAATTGTGTTGTGTTGTGGCTAATTGTTTTATTGCTTAGTATGTTGTGTTCGAGTTATTGTGTTGTGGCTAAATGTATTGTGGCTAATGGTGTTTTGTTGGGGCTTAACGTGTGGTGTTGTGGCTTAATTTGTTGTGTTGTGGCTTAATGTGTTGTGTTGGGGCTTAATGTGTTGTGTTATGGCTTAATGTGTTGTGTTTTGGCTTTATGTGTTGTGTTGGGGCTAAATGTGTTGTGTTATGGCTAATTGTGTTGTGTTGTGGCTTAATGTGTTGTACCGTAATGTGTTGCGTTGTGGCTAATTGTGTTGTGTTGTGGCTTCAACTGTTGTGTTGGGGCTTAATGTGTTGTGTTATGGCTAATTGTGTTGTGTTGTGGCTTAATGTGTTGTACCGTAATGTGTTGCGTTGTGGCTAATTGTGTTGTGTTGTGTTGTGTTGTGTTGTGTTGTGGCTTAAAGTGTTGTGTTGTGGCTTAATGTGTTGTGGCTTAATGTGTTGTGTTGTGTTGTGTTGTGTTGTGGCTAATTGTGTTGTGGTTTAGTGCGTTTTTTTGTGGCTTAATGTGTTGTGTCGTGGCTTTATGTGTTGTGTTGGGGCTTAATGTGTTGTGTTGTGGCTAATTGTGTTGTGTTGTCGCTTAATGTGTTGTACCGTAATGTGTTGTGTTGTGGCTAATTGTGTTGTGTTGTGGCTTAATGTGTTGTGGCTTAATGTGTTGTGTTGTGGATAATTGTGTTGTGTTGTGGCTTAAAGTGTTGTGTTGTGGCTTAATGTGTTGTGTTGTGGCTTAATGTGTTGTAATGTGACTTAATGTGTTGTGGCTTTATGTGTTGTGTTGGGGCTTAATGTGTTGTGTTATGGCTTAACGTGTTGTACCGTAATGTGTTGCGTTGTGGCTAAATGTGTTGTGTTGTGGCTTAAAGTGTTGTGTTGTGGCTTAATGTGTTGTGTTATGGCTTAATGTGTTGTGTTGTGGATAATTGTGTTGTGTTGTGGCTTAAAGTGTTGTGTTGTGGCTTAATGTGTTGTGATGTGGCTAACTGTGTTGTGGTTTAGTGCCTTTTGTTGTGGCTTAATGTGTTGTGTTTTGGCTTTATGTGTTGTGTTATGGCTAATTGTGTTGTGTTGTGGCTTATTGTGTTGTGTTGTGGCTTAATATGTTGTGTTGTGGCTTAACGTTTTGTGTTGTGGCTTAATGTGTTGAGTTGTGGCTAATTGTGTTGTGTTGTGGCTTAATGTGTTGTACCGTAATGTGTTGCGTTGTGGCTAATTGTGTTGTGTTGTGGCTTAACGTCTTGTGTTATGGCTAATTGTGTTGTGTTGTGGCTTATTGTTTTGTGTTGTGGCTCAATGTATTGTACTGTAATGTGTTGCGTTGTGGCTAATTGTGTTGTGTTGTGGCTTAAAGTGTTGTGTTGTGGCTTAATGTGTTGTGTTGTGGCTTAATATCTTTTGTTGTAGCTAAATGTGTTGTGGCTTAATGTGTTGTGGCTTAATGTGTTGTGTTGTACCTTAATGTGTTGTGTTGTGGCTTAACGTTTGGTGTTGTGGCTTAATGTGTTGTGTTGTAGCTAATTGTGTTGTTGCTAATTGTGTTGTGGCTTAACGTTTGGTGTTGTGGCTTAATGTGTTGTGTTGTGGCTAATTGTGTTGTGGCTTAGTGTGTTGTGGCTTAATGTGTTATGTTGTGGCTTAATGTGTTGTGGCTAATTGTGTTGTGTTGTGGCTAATTGTGTTGTGGCTTAGTGTGTTGTGGCTTAATATGTTGTGTTGTGGCTTAATGTGTTGTGTTGTGGCTTAATGTGTTGTGGCTAACTGTGTTGTGTTGTGGCTAATTGTGTTGTGGTTTAGTGCGTTTTGTTGTGGCTTAATGTGTTGTGTCGTTGCTTTATGTGTTGTGTTGTGGCTTAATGTGTTGTGTCGTGGCTTTATGTGTTGTGTTGGGGCTTAATGTGTTGTGGCTAATTGTGTTGTGTTGTGGCTAATTGTGTTGTGTTGTGGCTTAATGTGTTGTGTTGTGGCTTAATGCGTTGCGTTATGACTAATTGTGTTGTGTTGTGGATAATTGTGTTGTGTTTTGGCTTAATGTGTTGTGGCTTAATGTGTTGTGTTGTTGATAATTGTGTTGTGTTGTGGCTTAAAGTGGTTGTGTTGTGGCTTAATGTGTTGTGTTGGGGCTTAATGTTTTGTGTTATTGCTAATTGTGTTGTGGCTTAATGTGTTGTGTTTTGGATAATTGTGTTGTGTTGTGTTGTGGCTTAAAGTGTTGTGTTGTGGCTTAATGTGTTGTGTTGGGGCTTAATGTGTTGTACCGTAATGTGTTGCGTTGTGGCTAATTGTGTTGTGTTTTGGCTTAATGTGTTGTGGCTTAATCTGTTGTGTCGTGGCTTAATGTGTTGTACCGTAATGTGTTGCGTTGTGGCTAATTGTGTTGTGTTGTGGCTTTATGTGTTGTGGCTTATTGTGTTGTGTTGTGGCTCAATGTATTGTACCGTAATGTGTTGTGTTGTGGCTAAATGTGTTATGGCTTAATGTGTTGTGTTGTGGCTAATTGTGTTGTGGTTTAGTGCGTTTTGTTGTGGCTTAATGTGTTGTGTTATGGCTAATTGTGTTGTGTTGTGGCTAATTGTGTTGTGTTGTGGCTTAATGTGTTGTGTTGTGGCTTAATGTGTTGCGTCATGGCTAATTGTGTTGTGTTGTGTCTTAATGTGTTGTACCGTAATGTGTTGCGTTGTGGCTAATTGTGTTGTGTTGTGTTTTGCCTTAATGTGTTGTGGCTTAATGTGTTGTGTTATGGCTTAATGTGTTGTGTTGTGGCTTAAAGTGATTGTGTTGTGGCTTAATGTGTTGTGATGTGGCTAACTGTGTTGTGGTTAAGTGCGTTTTGTTGTGGCTTAATGTGTTGTGGCTTAATGTGTTGTGATGTGGCTAACTGTGTTGTGGTTAAGTGCGTTTTGTTGTGGCTTAATGTGTTGTACGGTAATGTGTTGCGTTGTGGCTAATTGTGTTGTGTTGTGGCTTTATGTGTTGTGGCTTATTGTGTTGTGTTGTGGCTCAATGTGTTGTACCGTAATGTGTTGCGTTGTGGCTAATTGTGTTGTGTTGTGGCTTTATGTGTTGTGGCTTATTGTGTTGTGTTGTGGCTCAATGTATTGTACCGTAATGTGTTGCGTTGTGGCTAATTGTGTTGTGTTGTGGCTAAATGTGTTATGGCTTAATGTGTTGTGTTGTGGCTAATTGTGTTGTGTTGTGGCTAATTGTGTTGTGTTGTGGCTTAATGTGTTGTGTTGGGGCTTAATGTGTTGTGTTGGGGCTTAATGTGTTGTGTTATGGCTAATTGTGTTGTGTTGTGGCTAATTGTGTTGTGTTGTGGCTTAATGTGTTGTGTTGTGGCTTAATGTGTTGCGTTATGGCTAATTGTGTTGTGTTGTGTCTTAATGTGTTGTACCGTAATGTGTTGCGTTGTGGCTAATTGTGTTGTGTTTTGGCTTAATGTGTTGTGGCTTAATGTGTTGTGTTATGGCTAATTGTGTTGTGTTGTGGCTTAATGTGTTGTGTTATGGCTAATTGTGTTGTGTTGTGGCTTAATGTGTTGTACCGTAATGTGTTGCGTTGTGGCTAATTGTGTTGTGTTGTGGCTTAACGTCTTGTGTTATGGCTAATTGTGTTGTGTTGTGGCTTATTGTTTTGTGTTGTGGCTCAATGTATTGTACCATAATGTGTTGCGTTGTGGCTAATTGTGTTGCGTTGTGGCTTAATGTGTTGTGTTGTGGCTTAATGTGTTGTGTTGTGGCTTAATGTGTTGTTTTGTGGCTTAATATCTTTTGTTGTAGCTAAATGTGTTGTGGCTTAATGTGTTGTGGCTTAACGTGTTGTGTCGTGGCTTAACGTTTGGTGTTGTGGCTTAATGTGTTGTGTTGTGGCTAATTGTGTTGTGGCTAATTGTGTTGTGTTGTGGCTAATTGTGTTGTGGCTTAGTGTGTTGTGGCTTAATGTGTTGTGTTGTGGCTTAATGTGTTGTGGCTAATTGTGTTGTGTTGTGGCTAATTGTGTTGTGTTTTGTGGCTTAATGTGTTGTGGCTTAAGGTGTTGTGTTGTGACTTAATGTGTTGTGGATTATTGTGTTGTGGCTAATTGTGTTGTGGCTTAATGTGTTCTGGCTTATTGTGTTGTGTTGTGGCTCAATGTATTGTACCGTATTGTGTTGCGTTGTGGCTAATTGTGTTGTATTGTGGCTTAATGTGTTGTGTTGTGGGTTAATGTGTTGTGTTGTGGTGTAATGTGTTGTGTTATGGCTAATTGTGTTGTGTTGTGGGTTAATGTGTTGTGTTGTGGTGTAATGTGTTGCGTTGTGGCTAATTGTGTTGTGTTGTGGCTTTATGTGTTGTGGCTTATTGTGTTGTGTTGTGGCTCAATGTATTGTACCGTAATGTGTTGCGTTGTGGCTAATTGTGTTGTGTTGTGGCTTAATGTGTTATGGCTTAATGTGTTGTGTTGTAGCTAATGGTGTTGTGTTGTGGCTAATTGTGTTGTGTTGTGGCTTAACGTGTTGTGTTGTGACTTAATGTGTTGTGTTGTGACTTAATGTGTTGTGTCGTGGCTTAACGTTTGGTGTTGTGGCTTAATGTGTTGTGTTGTGGCTAATTGTGTTGTGTTGTGGCTTAATGTGTTGTGGCTTATTGTGTTGTGGCTTAATGTGTTGTGTTGTGGCTAATTGTGTTGTTTTGTGGCTTAATGCGTTGTGTTTTGGCTTCATTCATGTGTTGTGGCTTAATGTGTTGTGTTGTGGCTAATTGTGTTGTGGTTTAGTGCGTTTTGTTGTGGCTTAATGTGTTGTGTCGTGGCTTTATGTGTTGTGTTGGGGCTTAATGTGTTGTGTTGTGGCTTAATGTGTTGCGTTATGGCTAATTGTGTTGTGTCGTGGCTTTATGTGTTGTGTTGGGGCTTAATGTGTTGTGTTGGGGCTTAATGTGTTGTGTTATGGCTAATTGTGTTGTGTTGTGGCTTAATGTGTTGTGTTGTGGCTTAATGTGTTGTGTTGTGGCTTAATGTGTTGCGTTATGGCTAATTGTGTTGTGTTGTGGCTTAATGTGTTGTGTTGTGGATAATTGTGTTGTGTTGTGGCTTAATGTGTTGTGTCATGGCTAAATGTGTTGTGTTGTGGCTTATTGTGTTGTACCGTAATGTGTTGTGTTTTGGCTTAATGTGTTTTGTTGTGACTTAATGTGTTGTGGATTATTGTGTTGTGGCTCATTGTGTTGTGGCTTAATGTGTTGTGGCTTATTGTTTTGTGTTGTGGCTTAATGTGGTTTGTTGTGGCTAAATGTGTTGTGGCTTAATGTGTTGTGGCTTAATGTGTTGTGTTGTGGCTTAATGTGTTGTGGCTTAATGTGTTGTGTTGTGACTTAATGTGTTGTGTTGTGGCTTAAAGTGTTATTAGCCTAATGTGTTGTGTTTTGGATAATTGTGTTGTGTTGTGGCTTAAAGTGTTGTGTTGTGGCTTAATGTGTTGTGTTTTGGCTTAATGTGTTGTGATGTGGCTAATTGTGTTGTGGTTTAGTGCGTTTTGTTGTGGCTTAATGTGTTGTGTTGTGGCTTATTGTGTTGTGGCTTAATGTGTCTTATTGTGTTGTGTTGTGGCTAATTAAGTTGTGGCTTAGTATGTTGTGTTGTGGCTTAATGTGTTGTGTTGTAGCTAATTGTGTTGTGTTGTGGCTTATTGTGTTGTGTTGTGGCTTAATGTGTTGTACCTTAATGTGTTGTGTTGTGGCTTAATGTGTGGTGTTGTAGCTAATTGTGTTGTGTTGTGGCTTATTGTGTTGTGTTGTGGCTTAATGTGTTTTGTTGTGGCTAAATGTGTTGTACCTTAATGTGTTGTGTTGTGGCTTAATGTGTGGTGTTGTGCCTTATTGTGTTGTGTTGTGGCTTAATGTGTCTTGTTGTGACTTAATGTGTTGTGTTGTAGCTAATTGTGTTGTGTTGTGGCTTATTGTGTTGTGTTGTGGCTTATTGTGTTGTGTTGTGGCTTAATGTGTTGTACCTTAATGTGTTGTGTTGTGGCTTAATGTGTTGTACCTTAATGTGTTGTGTTGTGGCTAATTGTGTTGTGTTGTGGCTTAATGTGTTGTGTTGTGGCTAATTGTGTCTTGTTGTGACTTAATGTGTTGTGTTGTTGTGTTGTAGCTAATTGTGTTGTGTTGTGGCTTATTGTGTTGTGTTGTGGCTTAATGTGTTTTGTTGTGGCTAAATGTGTTGTGGCTTAATGTGTTTTGTTGTGGCTAAATGTGTTGTGGCTTATTGTGTTGTGTTGTGGCTAATTGTGTTGTGTTGTGGCTTAATGTGTGGTGTTGTGCCTTATTGTGTTGTGTTGTGGTTTAATGTGTCTTGTTGTGTTGTGTTGTAGCTAATTGTGTTGTGTTGTGGCTAATTAAGTTGTGGCTTAGTATGTTGTGGATTGGCTTAATGTGTTGTGGCTTAAGGTGTTGTGTTGTGGCTTAATGTGTTGTGTTATGGGTAATTGTGTTGTGTTGTGGCTTAATGTGTTGTGGCTTAATGTGTTGTGTCGTGGCCTAATGTGTTGTGTTGTGACTTAATGTGTTGTGTTGTGGCTTAATGTGTTGTGTTGTGGCTTAATGTGTTGTGTTGTGGTTTAATGTGTTATGTTATGGCTTAATGTGTTATGTTATGGCTTAATGTGTTATGTTATGGCTTAATGTGTTGTGTTGTGGCTTAAAGTGTCCCTGACCACAGCGCATCTGTACCCGGCTTCAAAACTCTACGTGCGGACAGAGACAAGCACCTGAGCGGTAAGAAGTAAGGCGGTGGAATTGCTATTCTTGTGAACGAGCGGTGGTGCAATCCTGGACATATTACTGTGAAGGAGCGTGTCTGCTCACCGGACATTGAGCTGTTGGCTGTACGATTACGTCCTTATTATTTACCAAGGGAATTCACGTCTGTGCAGTTCATTGGAGTCTACATTCCGCCCTCAGCGGACGAGGCTGCTGCGTGTGACACTTTACACTCCACTGTAGCAGGACTACAGGCTAAACATCCGGAGGCCCCCGTCCTTATTTCTGGGGATTTTAATCATGTTTCTCTTGACTCTGTCCTGCCCACCTTTAATCAGTTTGTGAACTGTGCCATACTGAACAATAAAACTTTAGACCTGCTGTATGCTAGTTCCAAGGATGCATACAGCTCCACTGCCCTGCCCCCCCTCGGCCGATCGGATCATAACCTCATCTGGATGTCACCGGAGTATGTCCCTGTTGTGAAGAGGCTTCCTGTTTCCACTAGAACTGTGAGGAAGTGGAGCCAGGGGGCCACTGAGGCGCTGCAGGACTGCTTTGGCACTACAGACTGGGATGTGCTCTGTCAGGACCATGGGGAGGACATCAACAGTTTAACGGACTGCATCACGGACTACATCAACTTCTGTGAGGATGTAGCTGTGCCCACTCAGACTGTCAGCTGTTATCCGAACAACAAGCCCTGGATCACCAGTCAGCTGAAGGGTCTTCTTAATCAGAAGAAGAGGGCTTTTGCGTCTGGTGATAAGGACAAGTTGAAAGAGATACAGGGACAGATCAAGGTCAGACTAAGGGAGTGTATGAGCGCTTATGGGAGGAAGCTGGAGGCCAAGCTCCAACAGAACAACACCAGAGAGGTTTGGAGGGGTATAAAGTCCATCACTGGTTTCAACACCAAAGCCAAACAACAGGATGGTGGAGAGGACATGGCTGAACGACTCAATCTGCATTTCAACAGATTTAGCCTCTCACCTCCTGTTGCCCCCTCCTCCTCCCCTCCTGTACTCACACTTCCTGGACCGTCTACACACACCTCCCCACAGAGCACTCAGACGGACAATCAACAACCCTCACCTTCAGCCCCCTTGTCCCAGCTCAACACCCCTGCCCCCCTACCTGCCCCCCTGTCGCAGCTCAACACCTCTACCCCCCTACCTGCCCCCACCCCCACAGAGGAAACGTCCGGTCTGACATTGACAGCCGGCCAGGTGAGGAAGCAGCTGGAAAAGGTTCGTCAGAACAAGTCTCCTGGACCGGACAAAGTCAACCCATGGGTCCTGAAGACTTGTGCTGCTCAGCTGACTGGAGTCCTGCACCTCATCTTCAACCTGAGTCTGAAGCTGGAGAAGATACCGGTGCTATGGAAGACCTCCTGTATAGTACCGGTACCAAAGAGGCCCGTCCCATCTGGCCTCAATGACTTCAGACCGGTTGCACTGACATCTCACGTGATGAAGGTGTTTGAGAGACTCGTCCTGGCCCAGCTGAGACCCCTCGTGTCATCTGCCCTGGACCCTTTACAGTTTGCATATCAGGCTCAACTTAGTGTGGATGATGCTGTCATCTATCTTCTGCAGCGTGCTCACTCACACCTGGATAGTGTTAAAGGCTCAGTGAGAATCATGTTTTTTGATTTCTCGAGTGCCTTTAACACTATTCAGCCTGTTTTGATGAGTGACAAGCTGCTCGGGATGGGTGTCAGCTCCTCCACTGTCTCCTGGATTGCTGACTACCTGTCTGGCAGACCTCAGTATGTGCGGCTGGGGAACACCCTGTCTGATACTGTGGTCAGTAATGTAGGAGCTCCGCAGGGCACTGTCCTGTCTCCTTTCCTGTTCACTCTGTACACCTCTGATTTCCAGTACAGCTCCGGGTCCTGCCACCTGCAGAAGTTCTCTGATGACTCTGCGGTGGTGGGGTGTATCGGGGATGGACAGGAGATGGAGTACAGGACACTGATTGCAGACTTTGTGAAGTGGTCCCAGGCTAACCATCTGCTCCTGAATGTGGACAAGACAAAGGAGCTGGTCATCGACTTCAGGAGAAAGAGGACACCAGTGGAGCCCATCACCATCCAGGGCTCAGAGGTGGAGATAGTGGACTGCTACAAATATCTCGGAGTCCATGTGAACAGCAGACTAGACTGGAGGGACAACTGTAATGCTGTTTACAAGAAGGGCATGAGCAGACTGTACTTCCTGAGGAAGCTCAGGTCTTTCAATGTGTGCAGTAAACTGCTGGAGATCTTTTACCAGTCTGTGGTCTCCAGCGCCCTGTACTTCGCTGTGGCCTGCTGGGGCAGCAGTACATCCAAAAGGGACATCTCTCGGATTGGCAAACTGATCCGCAAAGCTGGACAGGTGGTTGGCTGTCAACTGGAGACATTTGTGACAGTGAGGGACAGGGGGACTCTGGACAAACTGCTCTCTATTATGGACAATCCTGCTCATCCACTCCACCGGACTGTAGAGGGGCAAAGGAGCTCCTTCTCCAATAGACTTTTACAGCTGCGCTGTCACAGTGAGCGCTACAAGAACACATTCTTACCATTCTCTATACAGATGTACAATAACTCCCCACTTTGTGACAGATAACTAACATTCATTTCAAAGCCTCTGTGTAAACTGGCACTGCTTTTAGTCACATGTTGTATATATTGTAAATTTCTAAATTTCCATATTCTATATTGCCAATTTTACTTGATAGTTTTATTTATCTTTTATCTTTGTAAAAGTGTACATATTCCAGATTGCTTTATGGATAGTACCTATTCTATTTTATTATTATTATTTACTTTTTTTTTCTCTTACCTACTATTGCTGTTTCTATTTCTTACTCTATTGCTGTTCTGAGCTACTGTGACAACAGAATTTCCCTTGTGGATGAATAAAGTCTGTCTAAGTCTAAGTCTAAGTCTAAGTCTAAGTGTTGTGTTGGGGCTTAATGTGTTGTGTTATGGCTAATTGTGTTCTGTTGTAGCTAATTGTGTTGTGTTGTGGCTTAATCTGTTGTGTTGTGGCTTAACGTGTTGTGTTGTGGCTTAATCTGTTGTGTTGTGGCTTAATGTGTTGTGTTATGGCTAATTGTGTTGTGTTGTGGCTTAATCTGTTGTGTTGTGGCTTAACGTGTTGTGTTGTGGCTTAATGTGTTGTGTTGTGGCTTACTGTGTTGTGTTATGGCTAATTGTGTTGTGTTGTGGCTTAATGTGTTGTATCGTAATTTGTTGCGTTGTGGCTAATTTTGTTGGGATGTGGCTTAATGTGTTGTACCTTAATGTGTTGTTGCTTATTGTGTTGTGTTGTGGCTTAATGTGTTGTGGCTAATTGTGTTGTGTTGTGTTTTAATGTGTTGTACCTTGATGTGTTGCGTTGTGGCTAATTGTGTTGTGTTGTGGCTTAATGTGTTGTGGCTAATTGTGTTGTGTTGTGGCTTAATGTGTTGTACCTTAATGTGTTGCGTTGTGGCTAATTGTGTTGTGTTGTGGCTTAATGTGTTGTGTTGTGGCTTATTCTGTTGTGTTGGGGCTTAATGTGTTGTGTTGTGGCTTAATGTGTTGTGTTGTGGCTAATCGTGTTGTGGCTTAATGTGTTGTGGCTAATTGTGTTATGGCCTAATGTGTTGTGTTGTGGCTAATTGTGTTGTGTCGTGGCTCATTGTGTTGTGTTGTGGCTTAATGTGTTGTGTTGTACCTAATTGTGTTGTGTTGTGGCTTCATGTGTTGTGTTGTGACCTCATGTTTTGTGTTGTGGGTTAACGTGTTGTGTTGTGGCTAATTGTGTTGTGTTGTGGCTTATTCTGTTGTGTTGTGGCTTAATGTGTTGTGTCGTGGCTTAATGTGTTGTGTTGTGGCTAATTGTGTTGTGGCTTAATGTGTAGTGGCTTATTGTGTTGCGTTGTGGCTTAATGTGTTGTACCTGAATGTGTTGTGTTGTGGCTAATTGTGTTGTGTTGTGGCTTAATGTGTTGTGGCCAATTGTGTTGTGTTGTGGCTAATTGTGTTGTGGCCTAATGTGCTGTGTTATGGCTAATTGTGGTTTGTCTTAGTGTGTTGTGTTGTGGCTTAATGTGTTGTGTTGTGGCTTATTGTTTTGTGTTGTGAATTAATGTGTTGTGTTGTAGCTAATTGTGTTGTGGTGAGGCTAATTGTGTTAATGCCTAATGTGTGGTGTTGTGGGTCATTGTGTTGCGTTGTGGCTTAATGTGTTGTGGCTTAATGTGTTATCAGCCTAACGTGTTGTTTATGGCTTAGGGTGTCGTGGCTTAATGTGTTGTGTTGTGGCTAATTGTGTTGTGTTGTGGCTTAAAGTGTTGTGTTGTGGCTAATTGTGTTGTGTTGTGGCTAATTGTGTTAATGCCTAATGTGTGGTGTTGTGGGTCATTGTGTTGTGTTGTGGCTAATTGTGTTGTGTTGTGGCTAATTGTGTTAATGCCTAATGTGTTGTGTTGTGGGTCATTGTGTTGTGTTGTGGCTAATTGTGTTGTGTTGTTGTGTTGTAGCTAATTGTGTTGTGTTTTGGCTTAATATGTTGTGTTGTGGCTTATTGTGTTGTGTCGTCGCTTAATGTGTTGTGGCTTAATGTGTTGTGTTGTTGCCTAATGTGTTTTGTTTTGGATAACTGTGTTGTGTTGTGGCTTAATGTGTTTTACCATAATGTGTTGCGTTGTGGCTAATTGTGTTGTATTGTGGGTTAATGTGTTGTGTTGTTGCTTAATGTGTTGTGTTTTGGATAACTGTGTTGTGGCTTAATGTGTTGTACCTTAATGTGTTGCGTTGTGGCTAATTATGTTGTGTTGTGGCTTAATGTGTTGTGTTGTGGCTAATTGTGTTGTGGCTTAATGTGTTGTGTCGTGACCGAATGTGTTGTGTTGTGGCTTAATGTGTTGTGTTGTGGCTTAAAGTGTTGTGGCTTAATGTGTTATCACCCTAATGTGTTGTTTTGTAGCTTAGGGTGTTGTGGGTTAAGGTGTTGTGTTGTGGGTTAATGTTTGTGTTATGGCTAATTGTGTTGTGTTGTATCTCATTGTGTTGTGTTGTACCTTAATGTGTTGTGTTGTGGCTAATTGCGTTGTGTTGTGGTCTAATGTGTTGTGTTGTGGCTCAACGTGTGGTGTCGTGGCTTAATGTGTTGTGTTGTGGCTTAAAGTGTTGTGTTGTGGGTTAATGTGTTGTGTTATGGCTAATTGTGTTGTGTTGTATCTAATTGTGTTGTGTTGTGGTTTAATGTGTTGTGTTGTGGCTTAACGTGTTGTGTTGTTGTGTTGTAGCTAATTGTGTTGTGTTTTGGCTTAATATGTTGTTTTGTGGCTTAATGTGTTGTGTTGTTGTGTTGTAGCTAATTGTGTTGTGTTTTGGCTTAATATGTTGTTTTGTGGCTTAATGTGTTGTGTTGTTGCTTAATGTGTTGTGGCTAATGGTGTTGTATTGTGGGTTGATGTGTTGTGTTGTGGCTTAATGTGTTGTACCGTAATGTGTTGTGTTGTGGCTTAATGTGTTGTACCGTAATGTGTTGCGTTGTGGATAATAGTGTTATGTTGTGGCTTAATGTGTTGTGTTGTGGCTTAACGTGTTGTGTTGTTGCTTCATGTGTTGTGGCTAATTGTGTTGCGTTGTGGCTAATAGTGTTGTGTTGTGACTTAATGTGTTTTGTCGTGGCTTAATGTGTTGTGTTGTTGCTTCATGTGTTATGGCTAATTGTGTTGTGTTGTAGCTAATTGTGTTGTGTGTGGTTTAATGTGTTGTGTTGTGACTTAATGTGTTTTGTTGTGGCTTAATGTGTTGTGGCTTAATGTGTTGTGTTTTGGCTTAATGTGTTGTACCTTAATTTGTTGTGTTGTGGCTAATTGTGTTGTGTTGTCGCTAATTGTGTTGTGGCTTAGTATGTTGTGGCTAATTGTTTTGTGTTTTGGTTTAATGTGTTGTGTTGTAACTTCATGTGTTGTTTTGTGGCTTAATGTGTTGTGGCTTAATGTGTTGTGTTGTGGCTTAATGTGTTGTGGCTAATTCTGTTGTGTGGTGGCTTAATGTGTTGTGCCAAATAGTGTTGTGTTGTGGCTTATAGACCTATATCTAACCTCCCGTTTATGTCCAAAATTTTGGAGAAAATAGTTTCAGCTCAGCTACATGCCCACCTGAGCAGAAATCATTTATGCGAGGAGTTTCAGTCAGGATTTAGAGCTCATCATAGCACTGAGACAGCATTGGTGAAAGTTACTAATGACCTTCTTATGGCCTCAGACAAAGGACTTGTGTCCGTACTTATCTTGCTGTATCTTAGTGCTGCATTTGATACAGTCTATCATAACATTCTGTTACAAAGACTAGAACAGGTGGTTGGAATTGCAGGTACAGCGTTAAGCTGGTTTAAATCATATTTATCTGATAGACTTCAGTTTGTTCATGTAAATGACAAGTCCTCCTCACAAACTACAGTAAGTCATGGAGTTCCTCAAGGTTCTGTACTTGGACCAATACTCTTCACGCTATATATGCTCCCTTTAGGCAAAATTATTAGACAGCATGGAATACACTTTCATTGTTATGCAGATGATACTCAACTATACTTATCCTTTAAACAAGATGAAACAAATCAGCCCAATAGGCTACAAAATTGTCTCATAGACATAAAGACTTGGATGTCTAGAAATTTTCTCCTCTTAAACTCAGATAAGACTGAAGTAATTCTCGTTGGATCTGAAAAACTCAAGAGTTAAATTTTCCGGTTTTGTAATGAACCTGGATGGCATTACTTTGGCTTCCAGTGCTACAGTGAGAAACCTTGGAGTAATATTTGACCCTGACCTGTCCTTTGGCCCACATATTAAGCAGGTTACTAAAACAGCCTTCTTTCATTTACGTAATATAGCCAAAATTAGGGACATTCTGTCTCAGAGTGATGCAGAAAAACTGGTTCACGCTTTTGTTACTTCCAGACTAGATTACTGTAACTCTCTATTACTGGGCTGTCCTAAATATGCCCTGAAAACCCTTCAGCTGATCCAGAATTCTGCAGCCAGAGTTCTGACCAGAACCAGCATGAGAGATCATATTTCTCCAGTTTTAGCCTCTCTTCATTGGCTGCCTGTTGAATCTAGAATAGAATTTAAAATCCTTCTCCTTACATATAAAGCCCTCCACAACCAGGCACCACTATATATCAAAGACCTCATTGTTCCTTATATACCAAGCAGAGTACTTCGTTCGCAGACTGCAGGCTTACTTGTGGTTCCTAGAGTCTCAAAGAGCCGAGCAGGAGGCAGAGCCTTTGGTTATCAGGCCCCTCTCTTATGGAATAAGCTCCCAGTTAGTGTTAGGGAAGCAGACACCCTCCCCACCTTTAAGACTAGGCTGAAGACTTATCTTTTTGATAAGTCCTATAGCTAGGGATGGTTAGCATCCCTTAGTTATGCTGCTATAGGTTTAGACTGCTGAGGGACATTTCCTGATACACTGAGCTTCTTTCTTTTTCTCTTTATCTCTTTCTTTTACCCCCCCCCTCCTGTCTCAGCAGGTCTCCCTGGCCGGGAGTAGCAGTTCCTGTTGTCTGTTGTCTTTCTGTCCTCTTCCCCCCACACAGCAGAGGCAGATGGCTGCCTGTCCTGAGCCGGGTTCTGCCGGAGGTTTCCTTCCTGTTAAAAGGGAGTTTTTTCCTTCCCACTGTCGCCAGTGTGCTTGCTCAGGATGGGAGATTGAGTTGGACTCAACTCAATCTGTTGGTTTCCTTATATAGGCTATTATGAATTGGCCTTCATTTTGTTTTCCCCTCTGTCTGTAAAGCGTCTTGAGATGGTATTGCTGTGATTTGACGCTATATAAATAAAGTTGAATTGAATTGAATTGAATTGAATGTGTTATGTTATGGCTAATTGTGTTGTGTTGTTACTTAATGTCTTGTGGCTAATTGTGTTGTGTTGTGGTTTAATGTGTTGTGTTGTGGCTTATTGTGTTGTGTTGTGGCTCAATGGGTTGTACCGTAATGTGCTGTGTTGTGGCTAATTGTGTTGTGTTGTTTTGGTTCTTAATGTGTTGTGCTAAATTGTGTTGTGTTGTGGCTTAATATGTTGTGTTCTGGCTTAATGTGTTGTGTTGTGACTTCATGTGTTGTGTTGTGACTTCATGTGTTGTGTTGTGGCTTAATGTGTTGTGTTCTGGCTTAATGTTGTGTTGTGGCTCAATGTGTTGTGTTGTGACTTCATATGTTGTGTTGTGGCTCAATGTGTTGTGTTGTGGCTTAATGTGTTGTGTTTTGGCTTAATGTGTTGTGGCTAATTGTGTTGTGTTGTGGCTAATTGTGTTGTGGCTTAGTGTGTTGTGTTGTGGCTTAATGTGTTCTGTTGTGACTTAATGTGTTGTGGCTTAATGTGTTGTGTTATAGATAATTGTGTTGTGTTGCGGCTAATTGTGTTGTGGCTTAATGTGTTGTGTTGTGACTTCATGTGTTGTGTTGTGGCTAATTGTGTTGTGTTGTGGCTTAATGTGTTGTGTTTTATCTAATTGTGTTGTGTTGTGGCTTAATGTGTTGTGTTGTGGCTTAAAGTGTTGTGTTGTGGGTTAATGTGTTGTATTATGGCTAATTGTGTTGTGTTGTATCTAATTGTGTTGCGTTGTACCTTAATGTGTTGTGTTGTGGCTAATTGTGTTATGTTATGGCTAATTGTGTTGTGTTGTGGCTAAATGTGTTGTGTTGTGGCTTAATCTGTTGTTTTGTGTCTAAATGTGTTTTGGCCGAATGTGTTGTGTTGTGGCTTAATGTGTTGTGTTGTGGCTTAATGTGTTATGGCTTAATGTGTTGTGTTGTGGCTTAATGTGTTGTGTTGTGGCTTAATGTGTTGTGTTGGGTCTAAATATGTTTTGGCTATTTGTGTTGTGGCTAATTGTGTTGTGTTGCGGCTACATGTGTTGTGTTGTGGCTTCATGAGTTGCGTTGTGGGTTAATGTGTTGTGTTGCGACTTAATGTGTTGTGTTGTGGCTTAATGTGTTGTTGCTATTTGTGTTGTGGCTAATTGTGTTTTTTGGCTAAATGTGTTGTGTTGTGGCTCAATGTGTTGGGTTGTGTCTAAATGTTTTGTGTCTAAATGTGTTGTGGATATTTCTGTTTTGGCTAATTGTGTTGTTTGGCTAAATGTGTTGTGGCTATTTGTGTTGTGGCTAAATGTGTTCCCTAGAGCCAGCTTCTGCAGCCGGGGATCGGACCGCCAGGGTCCCCGCCCCTTGCTGCCGCTCAGCTCACACTGCACCCGACCCCTACGGCTCCTCCTGCAGATGGTGAGCCCACGTGAGGTGGGGCCCATGTAACCCTTTCGGGCTGAGCCCGACCGGGCCCCATGGGCGAAGGCCCGGCCACCAGACGCTCGCTCTCGTACCCCACCTCCAGGCATGGCTCCAGAGGGGGGTCCCGGTAACCCGCGTCCGGGCAAGGGAACGTTCATGCCCAGGTTGGTCGTCATCGTAGTGGTCGATGAGCCGTGCTTGGTCTGGTCCCTCCCCTAGACACCTGTTTGCCATGGGTGACCCTACCAGGGGCATAAAGCCCCCGACAACATAGCTGCTAGGATCTTCGGGACGCACAAACCCCTCCACCACGATAAGGTGACGGCTCAGGGAGGGAATCAGAATCAGCACCTCCAAATCTGAGACCTTGGTCCTCAGCCGGAATACGGTGGATTGCCCTCTCCGGGTCAGGAGTGAGGTCCTGCCTCAACACACAAACCCCTCCACCACGATAAGGTGACGGCTCAGGGAGGGAATCAGAATCAGCACCTCCAAATCTGAGACCTTGGTCCTCAGCCGGAATACGGTGGATTGCCCTCTCCGGGTCAGGAGTGAGGTCCTGCCTCAAGTGGAGGAGTTTAAATATCTCGGGGTCTTGTTCATGAGTGAGGGAGGGTTGGAGCGTGAGATCGACAGACGGATCGGTGCGGCGTCTGCAGTAATGCGGGCTCTGCGCCGGTCTGTCGTGGTGAAGAAGGAGCTGAGCCAGAAGGCGAAGCTCTCGATTTACCAGTCGATCTACGTTCCTACCCTCACCTATGGTCATGAGCTGTGGGTCGTGACCGAAAGAACGAGATCTCGTATCCAGGCGGCTGAAATGGGTTTCCTCCGCAGGGTGGCCGGGCTCACCCTTCGAGATAGGGTGAGGAGCTCAGTCATCCGGGAGGGGCTCAGAGTAGAGCCGCTGCTCCTCCGCATCGAGAGGAACCAGTTGAGGTGGCTCAAGCATCTGGTCAGGATGCCTCCTGGACCTCCCTGGTGAGGTGTTCCAGGCACGTCCCTCTGGGAGGAGACCCCGGTGAAGACCCAGGACACGCTGGAGGGATTATATCTCTCGGCTGGCCTGGGAACGCCTCGGGATCCCCCCGCAGAGTTGGCAAATGTGGCTGGGGAGAGGGAAGTCTGGGCTTCCCTGCTTAGACTGCTGCCCCCGCGACCCGACCCCGGATAAGCAGCAGAAGATGGATGGATGGATGGATGGCTAAATGTGTTGTGTTGTGGCTTAACGTGTTGTGTTGTGGCTAAATGTGTTGTGACTAAATGTGTTGTGGCTAAATGTGTTGTGTTGTGGCTAAATGTGTTGTGGCTAATTGTCTTGTGTTGTGGCTTTTGTTTTGCTGTGACACTGCAGGGCCACCGTAAGAAACCCTTCTAATTAATGCACAGAAGTGTTCAAGGCTTCTATGGTTTTATGGCCATAACCCACCTGAGTGTGGCCATAAGAGCCGGGATGCCACACAGGAAGGTGAAGCAGATGATGATGAAGATCAAGGAGAGGAAGGCAGGCATGTGTTGGCAGGTGCTTCTACATTTCCCTGACAGAGCGAAGCCCTCCTCACCCCTGGAGGTGTTTCCCACCACACAGCTACAGCCAGAGAACACCTGGAACAGAGAGCTCCATTTTTAGAGTCCTCCTGGATGGGACTAAAGAGAAAAGAACTATCTCACTCTATAAATTAAATAATGGAAATCAAGTCACATCTGTAACGTACAGGACAGACTGGACTTGCATGTTGTTTCCTTCCTGTGAGAAAACAAATTAACTGAGACAGTATGTCCTGCACCTTTTTGCCTGTGGAGGTCTGGGTGCGGTTGATGGAGGTGCAGCCAGCGTGGCAGGGGGAGTAATACATCACACCGTCGACCCCGCAGACCGGGTTGTACAGCTCTGTCACACAGCGACAGGCTGCATTACAGTCCACTACAAGGTCCTGGTCAAGAGATGAGCTGTAAATCAAACAGAGAAAGAGGAGTTTCTCTGCAATCAGAGTAAGTTGACAAACGAAGGAAAATAAAAATGTTCAAGAATTAGTTCTAGATCTACAGGCTCGTAGCATGAGAGATAACTTAGTTATTTCAGGAATCCCTGAGCAGACGGGGTCTTGTTCACGAGTGAACACCTGGAACAGAGAGCTCCATTTTTAGAGTCCTCCTGGTAGGGACTAAAGAGAAAAGAACTATCTCACTGTATATCTTGTTCACGAGTGAACAAGACCCCGTGATATTTAAACTCCTCCACTTGAGGCAGGACCTGACTCCCGACCCGGAGAGGGCAATCCACCCAATTCTGGCTGATGACCATGGTCTCAGATTTGGAGGTACTGATTCTCATCCCAGTCGCTTCACACTCGGCTGCGAATCGCTCAAGTGAGAGCTGGAGATCACAACCAGATGAAGCCAACAGGACCACGTCATCTGCAAAAAGCAGGGACCCAATCCTGAGGCCACCAAGCTGGATCCCCTCAACACCTCGGCTGCACCTAGAAATTCTGTCCATTTTATAGATAATTGGAGACTTTTTGGGGAAAGCCTGGTCTTATTAGGAGAGATGGCATCCATCCCACGTTGGATGGAGCCGCTCTCTTATCGAGCAATATGGACTCTTTTATTAGTCAGCTAAATTGACAACTCAGGGTTGGGACCAGGAGGCAGAATTGTAGTCCTACACACTTTTCTGCAGCTTCCCACCTGCCGCCGCCCACCCAAAACCCCATTCCGACCTTATACAACTCCCCAGCAGTAAGAATTAAACAACACAAAAACACTTCTGGGGTTAATCGTGAAAACCTCATAAAAATTACTCATGAAAGTTACTAATGACCTTCTTATGGCCTCAGACAAAGGACTTGTGTCCGTACTTATCTTGCTGTATCTTAGTGCTGCATTTGATACAGTCGATCATAACATTCTGTTACAGAGACTAGAACAGGTGGTTGGAATTACAGGTACAGCGTTAAGCTGGTTTAAATCATATTTATCTGATAGACTTCAGTTCGTTCATGTAAATGACAAGTCCTCCTCACAAACTTCAGTAAGTCATGGAGTTCCTCAAGGTTCTGTACTTGGACCAGTACTCTTCACGCCCTTTAAGCAAAATTATTAGACAGCATGGATTAAACTTTCATTGTTATGCAGATGACACTCAGATATACTTATCCTTTAAACCAGATTAAACAAATCAGCCTGATAGGCTACAAAATTGTCTCATAGACATAAAGACTTGAATGTCTAGAAATTTTCTCCTCTTGAACTCAGATAAGACTGAAGTAATTCTCTTTGGATCTGAAAAACTCAGAGCTAAATTTTCCAGTTTTGTAATGAAATGAAATGAAATGAAAAATACTTTATTAGTCCCCAAAGGGAAATTCAACATTGTAGTATATAATAATAATAACTAGAGGAGGTCTTGTTCCGGAGGCTGATGGCTGCTGGCAGGAATGATCTTCTGTATCTTTCAGTCTTACATCGGACCTGAAGAAGCCTCTCACTGAACACACTTTGTTGTTTCATCACTGTGTTGTGGAGAGGGTGTGAAGAATCCTCCATCATCTTCATCAGCTTGTGCAGCATTCTTCTTTGGACAATCAGCTCCAGCGGCTCCAGAGTTACTCCAAGCACAGAAGCAGCTTTCTGGATCAGTTTGTTGATTCTCTTCAAGTCTCTGGTTCTGATGCTACTACCCCAGCAGATGCTGCAAAGCTGACTGCACTCTCCACAACAGACTTATAGAAGATATGCAACATCTTGGTGCAGACGGTAAACCATCTCAGCTTCCTTAAGAAGTACAGTCTGCTCTGACCTTTCTTGTAGATGTAGTCAGTGTTGCATTTCCAGTCCAGTTTGTTGTCCAGCTGAACTCCAAGATACTTGTATTCCTCCACCACCTCCACCTCCTCTCCTAGGATGGAAACAGTGCTTTGTTTATTCTTCTTCCTCCTGAAGTCAACAATCATCTCTTTTGTTTTGCTGCTATTTAATATGAGATGATTGTCACCGCACCATTTAACAAACTGACTGACCAGTTCTCTGTACTCTGCTTCTTGTCCATCCCTGATACACCCCACAACTGCAGAGTCATCAGATTATTTCTGCAGATGACAGGACTCAGAGTTGTACTGGAAGTCTGAGGTGTACAGAGTGAAGAGGAATGGCCAGAGTACAGTTCCTTGTGGTGCACCAGTGCTGCTGACCTCCATCTCAGACACACAACCTTTCAGTCTCACAAACTGGGGTCTGTTTGTGAGGTAGTCATAGATCCAGGTGGTTGTGGAGGTATCCACCTGGAATTTATGGAGCTTCTCACATAACAAAGCAGGCTGAATGGTATTAAAAGCACTGAGAAATGAAAGAACATGACCCTCAGAGTGCTGCCTGAATGATCCAGATGAGAGTGTGCTCTCTGGAGCAGGTATACGATGGCATCTTCAACCCCAAGTCCATTACGATATGCAAACTGGAATGGGTCCTGAAAGGTGTTTACTTGCTTGTTGAGGTGAGCCAGTAAGAGTCTCTCCAGGACTTTCATGATGTGAGATGTCAGGGCAACTGGTCTGTAGTCACTTGGTTCAGCTGGTTGTGTTTTTAGGCACTGGAAGAAGGCAGGAGGTTTTCCACAGCACTGGGACTCTATTTAGTCTCAGACTGGTGTTGAAAAGGTGCTGGAGAATCGGACATAGTTGTTCTGAGCAGGTCTTGAGAACTCTGGGACTGACACCATCTGGACCTGCAGCCTTGTTCTGGTTCAGTTTCTCAAGTTGCTTCATAACCTGATTGCAGGAGACAAACAAGGTGGAGGTCTCAGGATGTCCTGATGTGGAGGGAGATGAAGCTGTGTTCTGGTCCATGACTGAGCTGCAGGGTGACAGATTGGAGGCGTGACAGGAAAGCAGTGGGCTTATGGAGGGTGTGTGGTCTGTTGGGCTGGAGGTAGGGGGTGAACTGAACCTGGTGAAGAATATGTTCAGCTCATTAGCTCTGTCCAGACCTCCATCAGGCTGGTCCCCCTTTAACTTGAAGCCGGTGATCTTCTTCATTCCAGACCACACATCCCTCAGGTTATTCTGCTGGAGCTGACTTTCTAACTTCTTCCTGTAGTCCTCCTTGCACTTCTTAGTTTGTGTTGTAAGTTGTTTTTGTGTTGCCCTCAATAACTCCCTGTCTCCATCCCTGAAGGCTTTCTTTTTGATGTTCAGCAGCTTTTTCAGGTCACTGGTGATCCAGGGTTTGTTATTGGGGAAGCACCTCACTGTTCTTGTTGGGACGATGCTGTCCACACAGAAGTTTATGTAATCTGTCACACACTCAGTCATGGCGTTGATGTCGTCTCCATGAGGTTCACAGAGGACGTTCCAGTCTGTAGCCTCAAAGCCTCCTCTAAGAGCATCTTCAGCTTCAGCAGACCATTGATAGTCTTTGTGATGACTGGTTGCTGCTGAACGATGGGCTTGTAGGTGGAGGTGAGAAGAACCAGATTATGGTCAGATCTTCCTAAAGGAGGCAGGGCAGAACAACTGGATCCATTATTCATATTTGCATAAAATAAGTCCAACATCTTATTTTCTCTGGTGGAGCAGCTGACAAACTGCTGGAATGTTGGTAGAGTTGCAGAGAGGGAGACGTTGTTGAAGTCTCCGGAGATCACCATGAATGAGTTTGGATGCTGTGTTTGTAGCCAAGCAACGACGGAGCTGATGACATCACAGGCTGTGTCTGGTGCGGTACCAGGTATTATATAAACCGCTACCAGAATAACACAGGTAAACTCTCTGGGTAAATAATATGGACGGAAGCTCACAGCTAACAGTTCCATGTCCCTTGTGCATATCTTCTCCTTGACAGTACCATGTCCAGGATGACACCAACGCTGGTTAACCAGCACTGCAATTCCACCACCCTTTAGCTTTTCGCTGTGTTGTCTACTGCGGTCTGAATGGACCGTTTTAAAGCCCGGTACAGACACATTACAGTCAGGGATGTGTTCATGCAGCCATGTCTCGGTGAAGCACATAATACTGCACTCTCTGTATTCTTTCTGAGACTGTGTTAGCATCTCCAGCTCGTCCGTTTTGTTAGCTAGCGATCTCACATTACCCATGACGACGGTCGGCAGAAATGGTTTAAATCTCCATCGCTTTCTTCGCTCTCTGAATCCCGCTCTGCATCCTCTTCTCTTTCTTTAAAACTCCATCAGGATTCGATGTGTTGTTTCACTGATAATCCTGATTTGGAAGAGGTTAATCAGTTGATCCTGATTGTAAACAAGTCTTTCGTTGCCATGGAGGCTCATCATAACAAGCCCTGAAAGAGCAAAAATATGCAGAAAAATTTTCCTTGCAGCGCACCCTCTGAACCGGCATGAAATCGTCAGAAAAAAAAAAGAAACAATTTGACTTTGTACTTTTAAAAAAAATCAAGATAGCAAGTCAGAGCTACTACAATCTGCTGCCAACAGATGGCACAATCTAGAATGTAATGAACCTGGATGGCATTACTTTAGCTTCCAGTGCTACAGTGAGAAACCTTGGAGTAATATTTGACCCTGACCTGTCCTTTGGCCCACATATTAAGCAGGTTACTAAAACAGCCTTCTTTCATTTACGTAATATAGCCAAAATTAGGGACATTCTGTCTCAGAGTGATGCAGAAAAACTGGTTCACGCTTTTGTTACTTCCAGACTAGATTACTGTAACTCTCTATTACTGGGCTGTCCTAAATATGCCCTGAAAAGCCTTCAGCTGATCCAGAATTCTGCAGCCAGAGTCCTGACCAGAACCAGCATGAGAGATCATATTTCTCCAGTTTTAGCCTCTCTTCATTGGCTGCCTGTTGAATCTAGAATAGAATTTAAAATCCTTCTCCTTACATATAAAGCTCTCCACAACCAGGCTCCACTATATATCAAAGACCTCATAGTTCCTTATATGCCAACCAGAGTACTCCGTTCGCAGACTGCAGGCTTACTTGTGGTTCCTAGAGTCTCAAAGAGCTGAGCAGGAGGCAGAGCCTTTGGTTATCAGGCCCCTCTCTTATGGAATAAGCTCCCAGTTAGTGTTAGGGAAGCAGACACCTTCCCCACCTTTAAGACTAGGCTGAAGACTTATCTTTTTGATATTCCTATAGCTAAGAATGGTTAGCATCCCTTAGTTATGCTGCTTTAGGTTTAGACCTTAGGCTCCGTCCATCTCTTTATATACAGTCTATGTGACGCCAGCCAATACAAATATGGGCAAAGAGGTGGAGCTGAGAGGGGAGTCGTTAGCGTCATGGCGGATGATTGACATCAAGCGAAGTCCGAGCTAAAAGCTAAGCCTGACCCCGAGATAACAGGAGCTAACCAGCTAATGGAGGTAAGCGTGCTCAAGCTAAGTCACGTTTTTAACCGGCTAAAAACCGCAGTTGTTCTACATTCTTCTTACTTGAAGCCGGAGATTAGTACCTGTCAATCAAACGGACACGCCCCTAAATATGCCGAACTTCGAGATTAAATTACTTTTAAGTAAGGCGAGTAAGAAAAAAATTCACTCCTCCCAAAGTTGTCATGAAGGTAAACCTGACCTATTAAACCTAAAAGGGATTCTTGTACCATTCTGTAAACATGTTTATTTCTGCTGTGAAGTTGGCCTTTTTAACATGGGAGTTGATGGGGATTTGCTATGTTTTGGACCCAGCCCCTGCACGGTGGCGCAGTGGTTAGCACTGTGGCCTCACAGCAAGAAGGTCGCTGGTTTGATCCTTGGCTGGTTTGGTCAGTGGCCTTTCTGTGTGGAGTTTGCATGTTCTCCCCGTGTATGCGTGGGTTCTCTCCGGGTACTCCAGTTTCCTCCCACCATCCAAAGACATGCATGATAGGTTAATTGGTCACTCTAAATTGCCCCTAGGCGTGAGTGTGGTTGTTCGTCTCTCTGTGTGGCCCTGCGATGGACTGGCAAGCTGTCCAGGGTGTACCCTGCCTGTCGCCCAAAGCCAGCTGGGATAGGCTCCAGCTTCCCTGCGACCCTGAATTGGAATAAGCAGTTCGGAAAATGAATGAATGAATGAATGGACCCAGCCCCTAGCGGATGAAGAGGGAACTGCAGTTTTATGCACTTCTGCATGGGCTTCACTTTTAACCGCCGGAGGTTGGTTTAGACTCAGCAGTCCCTCAGCAGTCTTTTTGGTTTAGACTGCTGAGGGACATTTCTTGATACACTGAGCTTCTTTCTCTTTCTCTTTGTCTCTCTTTTATCCCCCCCCCCCCCCCCCACCAATAACAGTGTAGCATCATTAACATGTATGTCTCCTGTCTCAGCAGGTCTCCCTGGCCAGGAGTAGCAGTTCCTGTTGTCTGTTGTCTTTCTGTCCTCTTCCCCCCAAACAGCAGAGGCAGATGGCCGCCTATCCTTGAGTCGGGTTCTGCCGGAGGTTTCGTTCCTGTTAAAAGGGAGTTTTTTCCTTCCCACTGTTGCCAGTGTGCTTGCTCTGGATGGGAGATTGAGTTGGACTCAACTCAATCTGTTGGTTTCCTTATATAGGCTATTATGAATTGGTTTTAATTATGTTTTCCTCTCTGTCTGTAAAGCGTCTTGAGATGGCATTGTCGTGATTTGACGCTATATAAATAAACTTGAATTGAATTGAATAGAATATAAGTTATGAACAGAATCTGTGATAAAGGGCAGCCTTGGCGGAGTCCAACCCTCACCGGAAACAAATCCGACTTTCTGCCGGCAATGCGGACCAAGCTCTGACACCTGTCGTACAGGGACCGGACAGCTTGTTCAAGGGGGTCCGGTACCCCATACTCGCAGAGTATCCCCCACAGGAGCCCCCTGGGGGACACGGTCGAACACCTTCTCCAGGTCCACAAAGCACATGTAGACTGGTTGGGCAAACTCCCATGCCCCCTCCAGGACCCCAAAGAGGGTATAGAGCTGGTCCACTGTTCCACGACCAGGACGAAAACTACACTGCTCCTCCTCAATCTGAGATTCGACTATCCGGCGGACCCTCCTCTCCAGGACCCCTGAATAGACCTTACCAGGGAGGCTGAGGAGTGTGATTCCGGTCCCCCTTCTTAAAAAGGGGGACCACCACCCCAGTCTGCCAGTCCAGAGGCACTGTCCCCGATTTCCACGTGATGCTGCAGAGGTGTGTCAGCCAGGACAGCCCCACAGCATCTAGAGCCTTAAGGAACTCCAGGCGGATCTCATCCACCCCCGGGGCCTGCCAAGGACCTTTTTGACCACCTCAGCGACCTCAGCCCCAGAGATAGGAGAGTCCACCCCTGAGTCCCCCAGCTCTGCTTCCTCATCGGAAGACGTGTTGGTAGGATTGAGGAGGTCTTCAAAGTATTCCCTCCACCGACCCACAACGTCCCGAGTTGAGGTCAGCAGCTCCCCACCTCCACTGTACACAGTGTTGACGGAGCACTGCTTCCCCCCCCCTGAGCCGCCGGATGGTGGACCAGAATTGCCTCGAAAGTCTTTCTCCATGGCCTCGCCGAACTCGTCCCATGCCCGAGTTTTTGTCTTGGCAACAGCCGAAGCCGCATGCCGCTTAGCCTGTCGGTACCCATCAGCTGCCTCCAGAGTCCCACAGGCCAAGAAGGCCCGATAGGACTCCTTCTTCAGCTTGACGGCATCCCTCACTGCTGGTGTCCACCAACGAGTCCTGGGATTACCGCCACGACATGCACCAACGACCTTACAGCCACAGCTCCGGCTGGCCGCCTCAGCAATAGAGGCACGGAACACAGCCCATTCGGACTCAATGTCCCCCGCCTATATTTCATTATATTGTATTGTATGTATTATATTATATGTTAACTAAAAAATAACCTTGTTGAGACCTGGGACCACCTTGCTGCAGATGAAGCTTCTACATGGAGGATGAAGTGATCAGACAAAGCTCATTTTTTTTTCTTATTCCTGCGACTTGGAGATCAAGACAAAGGTCTTGCTTTTCGTACAGGAAGTTGTGCAAATACTATATCATCACCTACCTGTTTGTTCTGTACAGTTTGCCAGGTTTGTCATACAGCTGTTTGTAGTGGTCCACTTGGTGCTGGTCCATCAGACTATACCGGTAAGGTGCAGTGACTCCGGCCATGGGCACATTGGGACAGTGGATGAGGAAGATAAAGATGGCGAGCAGGCTGACCATCACGCACATCATGCAGAAACGAATGATGCCTCGGCAGCGTAAGTCCAACCTCTTAACAATATAGCCACCCAGGAAGGTTCCCCCACCTCCTGCTGGTACCACCATGTATCCTAGAAGGTGGACAAGACCAGTTTGAAGATTACACTAGGTCTAATACTAATAAGGAGGGAATGTCCATGCAACCAGGCAAGCCTGGCTCCAGTTGGAGCATAACTGAATGACTGTTTAGCTTCGCTGCATCCAGGAAAAGTTCTGTCCAAGAAAATTCCTTCTGAACATCTGCAGTTTGTTGTCAGTTTTACATTGTTAATCTTTTACTTCCATGCTTTTCATTTCTCATCAGGCTTTACATCTTTAGGTAGGATGTGGCCTTAAAATGTAAAAATAAAAGAAATCTGAGCTTTAGTTGCCTTAAATGAATGATGGTAAATCACAAACGTCTAATATAATATTTAGACCTACTAAAGGTCTGTGTGTACTAAAACATGTGCAAACTCACTGCAAACACTAAAAAAATACAAACTTATTTACTAACAAAGTCCACTCACTTCTGCATCCAGTTAGTATGTCTGCATCAATAAAAATACAATATGGGGAGTTCACACACTGCTCTGTGTGTTGTGAGGAGAAAATGTAAACATATTTATTTATCACCCACAATGTGATCTATGTAGTCTTCTGTTCTGGTGAGTTTTCCCACGGCTGGCTTGTAGGTGGTCAGTCTATGAAATCCTCAGTAAAAGTAAATGAATGCTGGGAAGCTGGCTTGTACAAAGTTGGCCCAAGTCTTCTGTAAGGAAAACTGCAGCCTTCCAGGAGTTCAGGTAACATTCTTTAATTGTTGTGTGTCAATGTGTGTGTGGTCAAATCTTCCTTTACGCACACTGACGGGAGTAATCAGCTTGGTCCAGCATCAACCAGCTCACATGATTTTCCTCAGTGAAGCTGTCTGAACATGTGCAGTGTGCAACAGTCCTTATGGTGCTGTCTTATGTCTTTATTGTCTCTCTACTTCATGGCCTGTTTGCATCGTTTTACCGCCATTGTTTTACATTATTTTACCTTTTCATAAATTTGCTCCCAGACAGCGTTAAATTGTGTATCAGTCAGATTTCTTTTCGATGAGTCCTCTTTTTCTCTCCAAACTCGCCCTGCTGCAACCCAGGTCATGCATTTAAATAGTCTGCAACACCATCGCCCATTTACGCATCACTCTGGTAAATCACCTACAATCCATGTTTCAGCCCAACATGCTGATTACTGCTCACCCATTCGATTCTTAGCAGATCTTTCTGTCTGTGATATTTCCAGCTTCTCCACCACCCAGAACTGAACTAAGCATCAGAGACAATGAATCATCTTTTTACTTGAAAATGTTGTCTTTGGGAATCCTGAGCGTGGCCCGATGATCCAACCAGCAGCCTCGACCTGCAGCTGTGTACACGATGCAAGCTATCCCTACTTCAGGTACAAACGGGAAGATGACTGGACGCCGCATGAAGCAGAAAGAACGTCAAGATGTGTCATGTCTCCAACGCAATGGAAGAACTACCTGTTCGGGTACTGGGATGGCAAAAACTGCATCTGTTCTATTTTCATTTTCATTTTTTCATTCACACACAAACACACACACACACATGCTCATAAGTTTGGATAAACAGCCTTGAAGACTCCCCAGCTCCAATGTGAGCTGCACACGTGTGAATCCGGTCTCCAATAGAAGCTGGTTAAAGCGTTTCGGGGGAGCCTGGTTCATACAAATCAAAACGAACATGCAACTACATTGAACATTTACAGACAAACATTTACGCAACCCAGACATACCAACAGGACCTAATGACACATTTCAATATGATAATAAAATATAATCAGTAAGTTATAATGGACTGTGTAAATATTCAATTTTCTTAAACCATTAAAGGAGTATTTCATTTTCCAAAGAAATATTCGATCTATGTTTGAATATCTATACCTACGAGTTAGACAGATGAATTTTTAGCAATTTTTCAAGGTGCAGAACTACTTGATTCCTTTTAAGCTCTCATTGAGCTCATTCCAGAAATTATCTACATCTATGTTTTGGAATTAAATACATTATATAAACCATTTATTCACTTTATGTAATTCTGTATTTAGTGTTTTTTTTGTAGTTCAGATACATCTGTGTGTGAGAAAAACAAATTGGCCTGCCTGTCTGCCTCAGCAAAATTAATCTTATGAAGTATTTCTGAGGAGTTAACTAAATCATTCATATAGATAATAAAAAGGGATGGCCCTAGAACTGATCCCTGACGGACCCCATTTTTGACATCCTTATTTTGAGATATACACTACTCACAAAAAGTTAGGGATATTTGGCTTTTAGG
>NC_136622.1:1052500-1065000 GCF_933228915.1 Telmatherina bonti | reverse complement strand
GCCTGTCTGCCTGTCTGCCTGCCTGCCTGTCTGTCTGCCTGCCTGCCTGTCTGTCTGTCTGCCTGCCTGCCTGCCTGTCTGTCTGTCTGCCTGCCTGCCTATCTGTCTGCCTGCCTGCCTGCCTGTCTGTCTGTCTGCCTGCCTGTCTGTCTGCCTGCCTGCCTGTCTGTCTGCCTCCCTGTCTGCCTGCCTGCCTGTCTGTCTTTCTGTCTGCCTGCCTGCCTGTCTGTCTGTCTGCCTGCCTGCCTGTCTGTCTGTCTGTATGTCTGTCTGCCTGCCTGCCTGCATGTCTGTCTGCCTGCCTGCCTGCCTGCCTGCCTGCCTGCCTGTCTGTCTGCCTGCCTGCCTGTCTGTCTGTCTGTCTGCCTGCCTGTCTGTCTGCCTGCCTGCCTGTCTGCCTGCCTGCCTGTCTGTCTGTCTGTCTGTCTGCCTGCCTGTGTGTCTGTCTGCCTGCCTGTCTGTCTGTCTGCCTCCATGTCTGTCTGTCTGTCTGTCTGCCTGTCTGCCTCCCTGTCTGTCTGCCTGCCTCCATGTCTGTCTGTCTGTCTGTCTGTCTGCCTGTATGTCTGTCTGCCTGTCTGTCTGTCTTTCTGTCTGTCTGTCTGCCTGCCTGCCTGCCTGCTTTTCTGTCTCTCTGTCTGTCTGCCTGTCTGTCTGCCTCCATGTCTGTCTGTCTGCCTTCCTGCCTGTCTGTCTGTCTTCCTGCCTGTCTGTCTGCCTGCCTGCCTCCCTGCCTGTCTGCCTGCCTGTCTGTCTGTCTTCCTCCATGTCTGTCTGTCTGTCTGCCTGCCTGTCTGTCTGCCTGCCTGCCTCCATGCCTGTCTGCCTGGCTCTCTGTCTTTCTGCCTCCATGTCTGTCTGTCTGTCTGTCTGCCTGTCTGTCTGCCTGCCTGCCTCCCTGCCTGTCTGCCTGCCTGTCTGTCTGTCTGCCTCCATGTCTGTCTGTCTGTCTGTCTGCCTGTCTGCCTCCCTGTCTGTCTGCCTGCCTCCATGTCTGTCTGTCTGTCTGTCTGTCTTCCTCCATGTCTGTCTGTCTGTCTGCCTGCCTGTCTGTCTGCCTGCCTGCCTCCCTGCCTGTCTGCCTCCATGTCTGTCTGTCTGTCTGTCTGCCTGTCTGTCTGCCTGCCTGCCTCCCTGCCTGTCTGCCTGCCTGTCTGTCTGTCTGCGTCCATGTCTGTCTGTCTGTCTGTCTGCCTGTCTGCCTCCCTGTCTGTCTGCCTGCCTCCATGTCTGTCTGTCTTTCTGTCTGTCTGCCTGTCTGTCTGTCTGTCTGCCTGCCTGCCTGTCTGTCTGTCTGTCTGTCTACCTGTCTGCCTGTCTGCCTGCCTGCCTGCCTGTCTGTCTGCCTGCCTGCCTGTCTGTCTGTCTGTATGCCTGCCTGTCTGTCTGCCTGCCTGCCTGTCTGTCTGTCTGTCTGTCTGTCTGCCTGTATGTCTGTCTGCCTGCCTGCCTGCTTGTCTGTCTGCCTGCCTGCCTGCCTGTCTGTCTGCCTGCCTGCCTGTCTGTCTGTCTGTCTGTCTGCCTGCCTGTTTGTCTGCCTGCCTGCCTGTCTGTCTGCCTGTCTGCCTGCCTGCCTGTCTGTCTGCCTGCCTGCCTGTCTGTCTGCCTGCCTGCCTGTCTGTCTGTCTGCCTGCCTGCCTGTCTGCCTGCCTGCCTGTCTGTCTGTCTGCCTGCCTGCCTGTCTGTCTGTCTGTCTGTCTGCCTGCCTGTCTGTCTGCCTGCCTGCCTGTCTGTCTGCCTCCCTGTCTGCCTGCCTGCCTGTCTGTCTGTCTGTCTGTCTGCCTGACTGTCTGTCTGTCTGCCTGCCTGTCTGTCTGTCTGCCTCCATGTCTGTCTGTCTGCCTGTCTGCCTCCCTGTCTGTCTGCCTGCCTCCATGTCTGTCTGTCTGTCTGCCTGCCTGCCTGTCTGTCTGTCTGTCTGTCTACCTGTCTGCCTGTCTGCCTGCCTGCCTGTCTGTCTGCCTGCCTGCCTGTCTGTCTGTCTGTCTGTCTGCCTGCCTGTCTGTCTTCCTGCCTGCCTGTCTGTCTGTCTGTCTGTCTGCCTGTATGTCTGTTTGCCTGCCTGCCTGCTTGTCTGTCTGCCTGCCTGCCTGCCTGTCTGTCTGCCTGCCTGCCTGCCTGTCTGTCTGTCTGTCTGCCTGCCTGTTCTTCTGCCTGCCTGCCTGTCTGTCTGCCTGTCTGCCTGCCTGCCTGTCTGTCTGCCTCCCTGTCTGTCTGACTGCCTGCCTTTCTGTCTGTCTGTCTGCCTGCCTGCCTGTCTGCCTCCCTGTCTGTCTGCCTGCCTCCCTGTCTGTCTGCCTGCCTGTCTGACTGACTGCCTGCCTGTCTGCCTCCCTGTCTGTCTGCCTGCCTCTCTGTCTGACTGCCTGCCTGTCTGCCTCCCTGTCTGTCTGCCTGCCTGTCTGTCTGACTGCCTGCCTGTCTGCCTGTCTGTCTGCCTGCCTGCCTGTCTGTCTGTCTGTCTACCTGTATGTCTGTCTGCCATCCTGCCTGCCTGCTTGTCTGTCTGCCTGCCTGTCTGTCTGCCTGCCTGCCTGTCTGTCTGTCTGTCTGCCTGCCTGTCTGCCTGCTTGCCTGTCTGTCTGTCTGTCTGTCTGTCTGTCTTTCTGCCTGCCTGTCTGCCTGCCTGCCTGTCTGTCTGTCTGCCTGTCTGCCTCCCTGTCTGTCTGCCTGCCTGTCTGTCTGACTGCCTGCCTGTCTGTCTGTCTGCCTGTCTGTCTGCCTGTCTGTCTGCCTGCCTGCCTGTCTGCCTGTCTGCCTACCTGTCTGCCTGTCTGTCTGCCTTCCTGTCTGTCTGACTGCCTGCCTGCCTGTCTGCCTGCCTGCTTGTCTGTCTGCCTGCCTGCCTGGCTGTCTGCCTGTCTGCCTGCCTGCCTGTCTGCCTCCATGTCTGTCTGCCTGCCTGTCTGTCTGTCTGTCTGCCTGCCTGTCTGTCTGTCTGTCTGTCTACCTGTCTGCCTGTCTGCCTGCCTGCCTGCCTGTCTGTCTGCCTGCCTGCCTGTCTGTCTGTCTGTCTGTCTGCCTGCCTGTCTGTCTGTCTGCCTGCCTGTCTGTCTGTCTGTCTGTCTGCCTGCCTGCCTGTCTGTCTGCCTGCCTGTCTGTCTGCCTGTCTGCCTGCCTGCCTGTCTGTCTGCCTTCCTGCCTGTCTGTCTGTCTGCCTGCCTGTCTGTCTGTCTGTCTGTCTGCCTGTATGTCTGTCTGCCTGCCTGCCTGCTTGTCTGTCTGCCTGCCTGCCTGCCTGTCTGTCTGCCTGCCTGCCTGTCTGTCTGTCTGTCTGCCTGCCTGCCTGTCTGTCTGTCTGCCTGCCTGCCTGTCTGTCTGCCTGCCTGTCTGTCTGTCTGTCTGTCTGCCTGTATGTCTGTCTGCCTGCCTGCCTGCTTGTCTGTCTGCCTGCCTGCCTGCCTGTCTGTCTGCCTGCCTGCCTGCCTGTCTGTCTGTCTGCCTGCCTGCCTGTCTGTCTGTCTGCCTGCCTGCCTGTCTGTCTGCCTCCCTGTCTGCCTGCCTGCCTGTCTGTCTGTCTGCCTGCCTGCCTGTCTGTCTGTCTGTCTGTCTGCCTGCCTGTCTGTCTGTCTGCCTCCATGTCTGTCTGTCTGTCTGTCTGCCTGTCTGCCTCCCTGTCTGTCTGCCTGCCTCCATGTCTGTCTGTCTGTCTGTCTGTCTGCCTGTATGTCTGTCTGCCTGTCTGTCTGTCTGTCTGTCTGTCTGCCTGCCTGCCTGCCTGCTTGTCTTTCTCTCTGTCTGTATGCCTGTCTGTCTGCCTGTCTTTCTGTCTGCCTGCCTGCCTGCCTGTCTGTCTGTCTGTCTGCCTGCCTGTCTGTCTGCCTGCCTGCCTGTCTGTCTGCCTCCCTGTCTGCCTGCCTGCCTGTCTGTCTGTCTGTCTGTCTGCCTGCCTGTCTGTCTGTCTGCCTGCCTGTCTGTCTGTCTGCCTCCATGTCTGTCTGTCTGTCTGTCTGCCTGCCTGTCTCCCTGTCTGTCTGCCTGCCTCCATGTCTGTCTGTCTGTCTGTCTGTCTGCCTGTATGTCTGTCTGCCTGTCTGTCTGTCTGTCTGTCTGTCTGCCTGCCTGCCTGCCTGCTTGTCTGTCTCTCTGTCTGTCTGCCTGTCTGTCTGCCTGTCTTTCTGTCTGCCTGTCTGTCTGTCTGTCTGCCTCCATGTCTGTCTGTCTGCCTGTCTGTCTTCCTGCCTGTCTGTCTGTCTGCCTGCCTGTCTGTCTGCCTGCCTGCCTCCCTGCCTGTCTGTCTGTCTTCCTCCATGTCTGTCTGTCTTTCTGCCTGCCTGTCTGTCTGCCTGCCTGCCTCCCTGCCTGTCTGCCTGCCTCTCTGTCTGTCTGCCTCCATGTCTGTCTGTCTGTCTGTCTGCCTGTCTGCCTGCCTGTCTGTCTGTCTTCCTCCATGTCTGTCTGTCTGTCTGCCTGCCTGTCTGTCTGCCTGCCTGCCTCCCTGCCTGTCTGCCTGCCTCTCTGTCTGTCTGCCTCCATGTCTGTCTGTCTGTCTGTCTGCCTGTCTGTCTGCCTGCCTGCCTCCCTGCCTGTCTGCCTGCCTGTCTGTCTGTCTGCCTCCATGTCTGTCTGTCTGTCTGTCTGCCTGTCTGCCTCCCTGTCTGTCTGCCTGCCTCCATGTCTGTCTGTCTGTCTGTCTGTCTGTCTGCCTGTATGTCTGTCTGCCTGTCTGTCTGTCTGTCTGTCTTTCTGCCTGCCTGTCTGTCTGACTGCCTGCCTGTCTGTCTGCCTGTCTGCCTGTCTGCCTGCCTGCCTGCCTGTCTGCCTCCATGTCTGTCTGCCTGCCTGCCTGTCTGTCTGCCTGCCTGCCTGTCTGTCTGTCTGTCTGTCTGTCTGCCTGCCTGTCTGTCTGCCTGCCTGCCTGCCTGTCTGTCTGCCTGCCTGCCTGTCTGTCTGTCTGTCTGTCTGTCTACCTGTATGTCTGTCTGCCTGCCTGCCTGCTTGTCTGCCTGCCTGCCTGTCTGTCTGTCTGTCTGCCTGCCTGTCTGTCTGCCTGCCTGCCTGTCTGTCTGCCTGTCTGCCTGCCTGCCTGTCTGTCTGCCTGTCTGCCTGTCTGCCTGCCTGCCTGTCTGTCTGCCTGCCTGCCTGTCTGTCTGTCTGCCTGCCTGCCTGCCTGTCTGTCTGTCTGCCTGCCTGCCTATCTGTCTGCCTGCCTGCCTGTCTGTCTGTCTGTCTGCCTGCCTGTCTGTCTGCCTGCCTGCCTGTCTGTCTGCCTCCCTGTCTGCCTGCCTGCCTGTCTGTCTTTCTGTCTGTCTGCCTGCCTGCCTGTCTGTCTGCCTGCCTGCCTGTCTGTCTGTCTGCCTGCCTGCCTGTCTGTCTGTCTGTATGTCTGTCTGCCTGCCTGCCTGCATGTCTGTCTGCCTGCCTGCCTGCCTGCCTGCCTGTCTGTCTGCCTGCCTGCCTGTCTGTCTGTCTGTCTGCCTGCCTGTCTGTCTGCCTGCCTGCCTGTCTGCCTGCCTGCCTGTCTGTCTGTCTGTCTGTCTGCCTGCCTGTGTGTCTGTCTGCCTGCCTGTCTGTCTGTCTGCCTCCATGTCTGTCTGTCTGTCTGTCTGCCTGTCTGCCTCCCTGTCTGTCTGCCTGCCTCCATGTCTGTCTGTCTGTCTGTCTGTCTGCCTGTATGTCTGTCTGCCTGTCTGTCTGTCTTTCTGTCTGTCTGTCTGCCTGCCTGCCTGCCTGCTTTTCTGTCTCTCTGTCTGTCTGCCTGTCTGTCTGCCTCCATGTCTGTCTGTCTGCCTTCCTGCCTGTCTGTCTGCCTGCCTGCCTCCCTGCCTGTCTGCCTGCCTGTCTGTCTGTCTTCCTCCATGTCTGTCTGTCTGTCTGCCTGCCTGTCTGTCTGCCTGCCTGCCTCCATGCCTGTCTGCCTGGCTCTCTGTCTTTCTGCCTCCATGTCTGTCTGTCTGTCTGTCTGCCTGTCTGTCTGCCTGCCTGCCTCCCTGCCTGTCTGCCTGCCTGTCTGTCTGTCTGCCTCCATGTCTGTCTGTCTGTCTGTCTGTCTGCCTGTCTGCCTCCCTGTCTGTCTGCCTGCCTCCATGTCTGTCTGTCTGTCTGTCTGTCTTCCTCCATGTCTGTCTGTCTGTCTGCCTGCCTGTCTGTCTGCCTGCCTGCCTCCCTGCCTGTCTGCCTCCATGTCTGTCTGTCTGTCTGTCTGCCTGTCTGTCTGCCTGCCTGCCTCCCTGCCTGTCTGCCTGCCTGTCTGTCTGTCTGCGTCCATGTCTGTCTGTCTGTCTGTCTGCCTGTCTGCCTCCCTGTCTGTCTGCCTGCCTCCATGTCTGTCTGTCTTTCTGTCTGTCTGCCTGTCTGTCTGTCTGTCTGCCTGCCTGCCTGTCTGTCTGTCTGTCTACCTGTCTGCCTGTCTGCCTGCCTGCCTGCCTGTCTGTCTGCCTGCCTGCCTGTCTGTCTGTCTGTATGCCTGCCTGTCTGTCTGCCTGCCTGCCTGTCTGTCTGTCTGTCTGTCTGTCTGCCTGTATGTCTGTCTGCCTGCCTGCCTGCTTGTCTGTCTGCCTGCCTGCCTGCCTGTCTGTCTGCCTGCCTGCCTGTCTGTCTGTCTGTCTGTCTGCCTGCCTGTTTGTCTGCCTGCCTGCCTGTCTGTCTGCCTGTCTGCCTGCCTGCCTGTCTGTCTGCCTGCCTGCCTGTCTGTCTGCCTGCCTGCCTGTCTGTCTGTCTGCCTGCCTGCCTGTCTGCCTGCCTGCCTGTCTGTCTGTCTGCCTGCCTGCCTGCCTGTCTGTCTGTCTGTCTGTCTGCCTGCCTGTCTGTCTGCCTGCCTGCCTGTCTGTCTGCCTCCCTGTCTGCCTGCCTGCCTGTCTGTCTGTCTGTCTGTCTGCCTGCCTGTCTGTCTGTCTGCCTGCCTGTCTGTCTGTCTGCCTCCATGTCTGTCTGTCTGCCTGTCTGCCTCCCTGTCTGTCTGCCTGCCTCCATGTCTGTCTGTCTGTCTGCCTGCCTGCCTGTCTGTCTGTCTGTCTGTCTACCTGTCTGCCTGTCTGCCTGCCTGCCTGTCTGTCTGCCTGCCTGCCTGTCTGTCTGTCTGTCTGTCTGCCTGCCTGTCTGTCTTCCTGCCTGCCTGTCTGTCTGTCTGTCTGTCTGCCTGTATGTCTGTTTGCCTGCCTGCCTGCTTGTCTGTCTGCCTGCCTGCCTGCCTGTCTGTCTGCCTGCCTGCCTGCCTGTCTGTCTGTCTGTCTGCCTGCCTGTTCTTCTGCCTGCCTGCCTGTCTGTCTGCCTGTCTGCCTGCCTGCCTGCCTGTCTGTCTGCCTGCCTGCCTGTCTGTCTGTCTGCCTGCCTGTCTGTCTGTCTGAGTCCATGTCTGTCTGTCTGTCTGTCTGTCTGCCTGTCTGCCTGCCTGTCTGTCTGTCTGCCTGCCTGCCTGTCTGTCTGCCTGCCTGCCTGTCTGTCTGTCTGTCTGCCTGCCTGCCTGTCTGTCTGCCTGCCTGCCTGTCTGTCTGCCTCCCTGTCTGCCTGCCTGCCTGCCTGTCTGTCTGTCTGTCTGTCTGCCTGCCTGTCTGTCTGTCTGCCTGCCTGTCTGTCTGTCTGAGTCCATGTCTGTCTGTCTGTCTGTCTGCCTGTCTGCCTGCCTGCCTGCCTGTCTGTCTGCCTGCCTGCCTGTCTGTCTGTCTGTATGCCTGCCTGTCTGTCTGCCTGCCTGCCTGCCTGTCTGTCTGTCTGTCTGTCTGCCTGTATGTCTGTCTGCCTGCCTGCCTGCTTGTCTGTCTGCCTGCCTGCCTGCCTGTCTGTCTGCCTGCCTGCCTGTCTGTCTGTCTGTCTGTCTGCCTGCCTGTTTGTCTGCCTGCCTGCCTGCCTGCCTGTCTGTCTGCCTGTCTGCCTGCCTGCCTGTCTGTCTGCCTGCCTGCCTGTCTGTCTGCCTGCCTGCCTGTCTGTCTGTCTGCCTGCCTGCCTGTCTGCCTGCCTGCCTGTCTGTCTGTCTGCCTGTCTGCCTTCCTGCCTGTCTGTCTGTCTGCCTGCCTGTCTGTCTGCCTGCCTGCCTCCCTGCCTGTCTGCCTGCCTGTCTGTCTGTCTTCCTCCATGTCTGTCTGTCTGTCTGCCTGCCTGTCTGTCTGCCTGCCTGCCTCCCTGCCTGTCTGCCTGCCTCGCTGTCTGTCTGCCTCCATGTCTGTCTGTCTGTCTGTCTGCCTGTCTGTCTGCCTGCCTGCCTCCCTGCCTGTCTGCCTGCCTGTCTGTCTGTCTGCCTCCATGTCTGTCTGTCTGTCTGTCTGCCTGTCTGCCTCCCTGTCTGTCTGCCTGCCTCCATGTCTGCCTGTCTGTCTGTCTGTCTGTCTGCCTGTCTGTCTGTCTGTCTGTCTTTCTGCCTGCCTGTCTGTCTGACTGCCTGCCTGTCTGCCTTCCTGCCTGCCTGTCTGCCTCCATGTCTGTCTGCCTGCCTGTCTGTCTGTCTGCCTGCCTGCCTGTCTGTCTGTCTGTCTGTCTACCTGTCTGCCTGTCTGCCTGCCTGCCTGTCTGTCTGCCTGCCTGCCTGTCTGTCTGTCTGTCTGTCTGCCTGCCTGTCTGTCTTCCTGCCTGCCTGTCTGTCTGTCTGTCTGTCTGCCTGTATGTCTGTTTGCCTGCCTGCCTGCTTGTCTGTCTGCCTGCCTGCCTGCCTGCCTGTCTGTCTGCCTGCCTGCCTGCCTGTCTGTCTGTCTGTCTGCCTGCCTGTTCTTCTGCCTGCCTGCCTGTCTGTCTGCCTGTCTGCCTGCCTGCCTGCCTGTCTGTCTGCCTGCCTGCCTGTCTGTCTTTCTGCCTGCCTGCCTGTCTGTCTGTCTGCCTGCCTGCCTGTCTGTCTGCCTGCCTGCCTGTCTGTCTGTCTGTCTGCCTGCCTGCCTGTCTGTCTGCCTGCCTGCCTGTCTGTCTGCCTCCCTGTCTGCCTGCCTGCCTGCCTGTCTGTCTGTCTGTCTGTCTGCCTGCCTGTCTGTCTGTCTGCCTGCCTGTCTGTCTGTCTGAGTCCATGTCTGTCTGTCTGTCTGTCTGCCTGTCTGCCTCCCTGTCTGTCTGCCTTCCTCCATGTCTGTCTGTCTGTCTGTCTGTCTGCCTGTATGTCTGTCTGCCTGTCTGTCTGTCTGTCTGTCTGTCTGTCTGCCTGCCTGCCTGCCTGCCTGCCTGCTTGTCTGTCTCTCTGTCTGTCTGCCTGTCTGTCTGCCTGTCTTTCTGTCTGCCTGTCTGTCTGTCTGTCTGCCTCCATGTCTGTCTGTCTGCCTGTCTGCCTTCCTGCCTGTCTGTCTGTCTGCCTGCCTGTCTGTCTGCCTGCCTGCCTCCGTGCCTGTCTGCCTGCCTCTCTGTCTGTCTTCCTCCATGTCTGTCTGTCTGTCTGTCTGCCTGTCTGTCTGCCTGCCTGCCTCCCTGCCTGTCTGCCTGCCTGTCTGTCTGTCTGCCTCCATGTCTGTCTGTCTGTCTGTCTGCCTGTCTGCCTCCCTGTCTGTCTGCCTGCCTCCATGTCTGTCTGTCTGTCTGTCTGTCTGCCTGTATGTCTGTCTGCCTGTCTGTCTGTCTGTCTGTCTGTCTGCCTGCCTGCCTGCCTGCCTGCCTGCCTGCTTGTCTGTCTCTCTGTCTGTCTGCCTGTCTGTCTGTCTGCCTGTCTGTCTGCCTGTCTGTCTGTCTGCCTCCCTGTCTGCCTGCCTGTCTGTCTGTCTGTCTGCCTGTCTGTCATTCTGCCTCCCTGTCTGTCTGCCTGTCTGTCTGCCTGCCTCCATGTCTGCTTGTCTGTCTGTCTGCCTGTCTGTCTGTCTGCCTGTCATTCTGCCTGTCTGTCTGTCTGCCTCCCTGTCTGCCCGCCTGTCTGTCTGTCTTCCTCCATGTCTGTCTGTCTGTCTGCCTGCCTGTCTGTCTGCCTTCCTGCCTCCCTGCCTGTCTGCCTGCCTCTCTGTCTGTCTGCCTCCATGTCTGTCTGTCTGTCTGTCTGCCTGTCTGTCTGCCTGCCTGCCTCCCTGCCTGTCTGCCTGCCTGTCTGTCTGTCTGCCTCCATGTCTGTCTGTCTGTCTGTCTGTCTGCCTGTCTGCCTCCCTGTCTGTCTGCCTGCCTCCATGTCTGTCTGTCTGTCTGTCTGTCTGCCTGTATGTCTGTCTGCCTGTCTGTCTTTCTGCCTGCCTGTCTGTCTGACTGCCTCCATGTCTGTCTGTCTGTCTGTCTGCCTGTATGTCTTTCTGCCTGTCTGTCTGTCTGTCTGTCTGTCTGCCTGCCTGCCTGCCTGCCTGCCTGCCTGCTTGTCTGTCTCTCTGTCTGTCTGCCTGTCTGTCTGTCTGCCTGTCTGTCTGCCTGTCTGTCTGTCTGCCTCCCTGTCTGCCTGCCTGTCTGTCTGTCTGTCTGCCTGTCTGTCATTCTGCCTCCCTGTCTGTCTGCCTGTCTGTCTGCCTGCCTGCCTGTCTGTCTGACTGCCTGCCTGTCTGTCTGCCTGCCTGCTTGTCTGTCTGCCTGCCTGCCTGGCTGTCTGCCTGTCTGCCTGCCTGCCTGCCTGTCTGCCTCCATGTCTGTCTGCCTGCCTGTCTGTCTGTCTGCCTGCCTGCCTGTCTGTCTGTCTGTCTACCTGTCTGCCTGTCTGCCTTCCTGCCTGCCTGTCTGTCTGCCTGCCTGCCTGTCTGTCTGTCTGTCTGCCTGCCTGCCTGTCTGTCTGCCTGCCTGCCTGTCTGTCTGTCTGTCTGTCTGCCTGTATGTCTGTCTGCCTGCCTGCCTGCTTGTCTGTCTGCCTGCCTGCCTGCCTGCCTGTCTGTCTGCCTGCCTGTCTGTCTGTCTGTCTGTCTGCCTGTCTGCCTCCCTGTCTGTCTGCCTGCCTCCATGTCCGTCTGTCTGTCTGTCTGTCTGCCTGTCTGTCATTCTGCCTCCCTGTCTGTCTGCCTGTCTGTCTGCCTGCCTCCATGTCTGCTTGTCTGTCTGTCTGCCTGTCTGTCTGTCTGCCTGTCATTCTGCCTGTCTGTCTGTCTGCCTCCCTGTCTGCCTGCCTGTCTGTCTGTCTTCCTCCATGTCTGTCTGTCTGTCTGCCTGCCTGTCTGTCTGCCTTCCTGCCTCCCTGCCTGTCTGCCTGCCTCTCTGTCTGTCTGCCTCCATGTCTGTCTGTCTGTCTGTCTGCCTGTCTGTCTGCCTGCCTGCCTCCCTGCCTGTCTGCCTGCCTGTCTGTCTGTCTGCCTCCATGTCTGTCTGTCTGTCTGTCTGCCTGTCTGCCTCCCTGTCTGTCTGCCTGCCTCCATGTCTGTCTGTCTGTCTGTCTGCCTGTATGTCTCTCTGCCTGTCTGTCTTTCTGCCTGCCTGTCTGTCTGACTGCCTGCCTGTCTGTCTGCCTGCCTGCTTGTCTGGCTGTCTGCCTGTCTGCCTGCCTGCCTGTCTGCCTCCATGTCTGTCTGCCTGCCTGTCTGTCTGTCTGCCTGCCTTCCTGTCTGTCTGTCTGTCTACCTGTCTGCCTGTCTGCCTTCCTGCCTGCCTGTCTGTCTGCCTGCCTGCCTGTCTGTCTGTCTGTCTGCCTGCCTGTCTGTCTGCCTGCCTGCCTGTCTGTCTGTCTGTCTGTCTGCCTGTATGTCTGTCTGCCTGCCTGCCTGCTTGTCTGTCTGCCTGTCTGTCTGTCTGTCTGCCTGCCTGTCTGTCTGCCTGCCTGCCTGTCTGTCTGTCTGTCTGCCTGTATGTCTGTCTGCCTGCCTGCCTGCTTGTCTGTCTGCCTGCCTGCCTGTCTGTCTGCCTGCCTGTCTGTCTGTCTGTCTGCCTGTATGTCTTTCTGCCTGTCTGTCTGTCTGTCTGTCTGCCTGCCTGCCTGCCTGCTTGTCTGTCTCTCTGTCTGTCTGCCTGTCTTTCTGTCTGCCTGTCTGTCTGTCTGTCTGCCTCCATGTCTGTCTGTCTGCCTGTCTGCCTTCTGCCTGTCTGTCTGTCTGCCTGCCTGTCTGTCTGCCTGCCTGCCTCCCTGCCTGTCTGCCTGCCTGTCTGTCTGTCTTCCTCCATGTCTGTCTGTCTGCCTGCCTGCCTCCCTGCCTGTCTGCCTGCCTTTCTGTCTGTCTGCCTCCATGTCTGTCTGTCTGTCTGTCTGCCTGTCTGCCTCCCTGTCTGTCTGCCTGCCTCCATGTCTGTCTGTCTTTCTGTCTGTCTGCCTGTATGTCTTTCTGCCTGTCTTTCTGTCTGTCTGTCTGCCTTTCTGTCTGTCTGTCTGTCTTTCTGCCTGCCTGTCTGTCTGACTGCCTGCCTGTCTGTCTGCCTGCCTGCTTGTCTGTCTGCCTGCCTGCCTGGCTGTCTAGCTGTCTGCCTGTCTGCCTGCCTGCCTGCCTGTCTGCCTCCATGTCTGTCTGCCTGCCTGTCTGTCTGTCTGCCTGCCTGCCTGTCTGTCTGTCTGTCTGTCTACCTGTCTGCCTGTCTGCCTGCCTGCCTGCCTGTCTGTCTGCCTGCCTGCCTGTCTGTCTGTGTCTGTCTGCCTGCCTGTCTGTCTGCCTGCCTGCCTGTCTGTCTGTCTGTCTGTCTGTCTGCCTGTATGTCTGTCTGACTGCCTGCCTGCTTGTCTGTCTGCCTGCCTGCCTGCCTGCCTGTCTGTCTGCCTGCCTGCCTGTCTGTCTGTC